>NW_027209979.1:0-5000 GCF_027789765.1 Dendropsophus ebraccatus
GTGCCCAGGGGGGACCCCATCCAGCCCGCACTGAGTTTCATTCCTACCACCTTAGGAAAAAAAGTCATTATTTTGAGGCTTAGAAGTCATTTCTGCAATTCCCATAGAAAATCAACGGCGTCTCTATTCAATTGTGTGGAGCGCATATCAGGTGGGTTTTCTCTGCCGGCTTAAGAGATACACGTGAAACTAAAGCCGATCCTGGGTGCCTAGGGTGCCTGTCATCCAATCCGCACTGAATTTCATTTCTAGCACATAGCCAAAAAATCGCCCCATTGACTTACATTGGAGTGCAGAAAAGGTCATTTTTTCTCGGTCCCTTTAAGAGGTAGGAGTTAAACAAGCTTAGGTCTGCGGTGCCCAGGGGGGACCCCATCCAGCCCGCACTGAGTTTCATTCCTACCACCTTAGGAAAAAAAGTCATTATTTTGAGGCTTAGAAGTCATTTCTGCAATTCCCATAGAAAATCAACGGCGTCTCTATTCAATTGTGTGGAGCGCATATCAGGTGGGTTTTCTCTGCCGGCTTAAGAGATACACGTGAAACTAAAGCCGATCCTGGGTGCCTAGGGTGCCTGTCATCCAATCCGCACTGAATTTCATTTCTAGCACATAGCCAAAAAATCGCCCCATTGACTTACATTGGAGTGCAGAAAAGGTCATTTTTTCTCGGTCCCTTTAAGAGGTAGGAGTTAAACAAGCTTAGGTCTGCGGTGCCCAGGGGGGACCCCATCCAGCCCGCACTGAGTTTCATTCCTACCACCTTAGGAAAAAAAGTCATTATTTTGAGGCTTAGAAGTCATTTCTGCAATTCCCATAGAAAATCAACGGCGTCTCTATTCAATTGTGTGGAGCGCATATCAGGTGGGTTTTCTCTGCCGGCTTAAGAGATACACGTGAAACTAAAGCCGATCCTGGGTGCCTAGGGTGCCTGTCATCCAATCCGCACTGAATTTCATTTCTAGCACATAGCCAAAAAATCGCCCCATTGACTTACATTGGAGTGCAGAAAAGGTCATTTTTTCTCGGTCCCTTTAAGAGGTAGGAGTTAAACAAGCTTAGGTCTGCGGTGCCCAGGGGGGACCCCATCCAGCCCGCACTGAGTTTCATTCCTACCACCTTAGGAAAAAAAGTCATTATTTTGAGGCTTAGAAGTCATTTCTGCAATTCCCATAGAAAATCAACGGCGTCTCTAATTCAATTGTGTGGAGCGCATATCATGTGGGTTTTCTCTGCCGGCTTAAGAGATACACGTGAAACTAAAGCCGATCCTGGGTGCCTAGGGTGCCTGTCATCCAATCCGCACTGAATTTCATTTCTAGCACATAGCCAAAAAATCGCCCCATTGACTTACATTGGAGTGCAGAAAAGGTCATTTTTTCTCGGTCCCTTTAAGAGGTAGGAGTTAAACAAGCTTAGGTCTGCGGTGCCCAGGGGGGACCCCATCCAGCCCGCACTGAGTTTCATTCCTACCACCTTAGGAAAAAAAGTCATTATTTTGAGGCTTAGAAGTCATTTCTGCAATTCCCATAGAAAATCAACGGCGTCTCTATTCAATTGTGTGGAGCGCATATCAGGTGGGTTTTCTCTGCCGGCTTAAGAGATACACGTGAAACTAAAGCCGATCCTGGGTGCCTAGGGTGCCTGTCATCCAATCCGCACTGAATTTCATTTCTAGCACATAGCCAAAAAATCGCCCCATTGACTTACATTGGAGTGCAGAAAAGGTCATTTTTTCTCGGTCCCTTTAAGAGGTAGGAGTTAAACAAGCTTAGGTCTGCGGTGCCCAGGGGGGACCCCATCCAGCCCGCACTGAGTTTCATTCCTACCACCTTAGGAAAAAAAGTCATTATTTTGAGGCTTAGAAGTCATTTCTGCAATTCCCATAGAAAATCAACGGCGTCTCTATTCAATTGTGTGGAGCGCATATCAGGTGGGTTTTCTCTGCCGGCTTAAGAGATACACGTGAAACTAAAGCCGATCCTGGGTGCCTAGGGTGCCTGTCATCCAATCCGCACTGAATTTCATTTCTAGCACATAGCCAAAAAATCGCCCCATTGACTTACATTGGAGTGCAGAAAAGGTCATTTTTTCTCGGTCCCTTTAAGAGGTAGGAGTTAAACAAGCTTAGGTCTGCGGTGCCCAGGGGGGACCCCATCCAGCCCGCACTGAGTTTCATTCCTACCACCTTAGGAAAAAAAGTCATTATTTTGAGGCTTAGAAGTCATTTCTGCAATTCCCATAGAAAATCAACGGCGTCTCTAATTCAATTGTGTGGAGCGCATATCAGGTGGGTTTTCTCTGCCGGCTTAAGAGATACACGTGAAACTAAAGCCGATCCTGGGTGCCTAGGGTGCCTGTCATCCAATCCGCACTGAATTTCATTTCTAGCACATAGCCAAAAAATCGCCCCATTGACTTACATTGGAGTGCAGAAAAGGTCATTTTTTCTCGGTCCCTTTAAGAGGTAGGAGTTAAACAAGCTTAGGTCTGCGGTGCCCAGGGGGGACCCCATCCAGCCCGCACTGAGTTTCATTCCTACCACCTTAGGAAAAAAAGTCATTATTTTGAGGCTTAGAAGTCATTTCTGCAATTCCCATAGAAAATCAACGGCGTCTCTATTCAATTGTGTGGAGCGCATATCAGGTGGGTTTTCTCTGCCGGCTTAAGAGATACACGTGAAACTAAAGCCGATCCTGGGTGCCTAGGGTGCCTGTCATCCAATCCGCACTGAATTTCATTTCTAGCACATAGCCAAAAAATCGCCCCATTGACTTACATTGGAGTGCAGAAAAGGTCATTTTTTCTCGGTCCCTTTAAGAGGTAGGAGTTAAACAAGCTTAGGTCTGCGGTGCCCAGGGGGGACCCCATCCAGCCCGCACTGAGTTTCATTCCTACCACCTTAGGAAAAAAAGTCATTATTTTGAGGCTTAGAAGTCATTTCTGCAATTCCCATAGAAAATCAACGGCGTCTCTAATTCAATTGTGTGGAGCGCATATCAGGTGGGTTTTCTCTGCCGGCTTAAGAGATACACGTGAAACTAAAGCCGATCCTGGGTGCCTAGGGTGCCTGTCATCCAATCCGCACTGAATTTCATTTCTAGCACATAGCCAAAAAATCGCCCCATTGACTTACATTGGAGTGCAGAAAAGGTCATTTTTTCTCGGTCCCTTTAAGAGGTAGGAGTTAAACAAGCTTAGGTCTGCGGTGCCCAGGGGGGACCCCATCCAGCCCGCACTGAGTTTCATTCCTACCACCTTAGGAAAAAAAGTCATTATTTTGAGGCTTAGAAGTCATTTCTGCAATTCCCATAGAAAATCAACGGCGTCTCTATTCAATTGTGTGGAGCGCATATCAGGTGGGTTTTCTCTGCCGGCTTAAGAGATACACGTGAAACTAAAGCCGATCCTGGGTGCCTAGGGTGCCTGTCATCCAATCCGCACTGAATTTCATTTCTAGCACATAGCCAAAAAATCGCCCCATTGACTTACATTGGAGTGCAGAAAAGGTCATTTTTTCTCGGTCCCTTTAAGAGGTAGGAGTTAAACAAGCTTAGGTCTGCGGTGCCCAGGGGGGACCCCATCCAGCCCGCACTGAGTTTCATTCCTACCACCTTAGGAAAAAAAGTCATTATTTTGAGGCTTAGAAGTCATTTCTGCAATTCCCATAGAAAATCAACGGCGTCTCTATTCAATTGTGTGGAGCGCATATCAGGTGGGTTTTCTCTGCCGGCTTAAGAGATACACGTGAAACTAAAGCCGATCCTGGGTGCCTAGGGTGCCTGTCATCCAATCCGCACTGAATTTCATTTCTAGCACATAGCCAAAAAATCGCCCCATTGACTTACATTGGAGTGCAGAAAAGGTCATTTTTTCTCGGTCCCTTTAAGAGGTAGGAGTTAAACAAGCTTAGGTCTGCGGTGCCCAGGGGGGACCCCATCCAGCCCGCACTGAGTTTCATTCCTACCACCTTAGGAAAAAAAGTCATTATTTTGAGGCTTAGAAGTCATTTCTGCAATTCCCATAGAAAATCAACGGCGTCTCTATTCAATTGTGTGGAGCGCATATCAGGTGGGTTTTCTCTGCCGGCTTAAGAGATACACGTGAAACTAAAGCCGATCCTGGGTGCCTAGGGTGCCTGTCATCCAATCCGCACTGAATTTCATTTCTAGCACATAGCCAAAAAATCGCCCCATTGACTTACATTGGAGTGCAGAAAAGGTCATTTTTTCTCGGTCCCTTTAAGAGGTAGGAGTTAAACAAGCTTAGGTCTGCGGTGCCCAGGGGGGACCCCATCCAGCCCGCACTGAGTTTCATTCCTACCACCTTAGGAAAAAAAGTCATTATTTTGAGGCTTAGAAGTCATTTCTGCAATTCCCATAGAAAATCAACGGCGTCTCTATTCAATTGTGTGGAGCGCATATCAGGTGGGTTTTCTCTGCCGGCTTAAGAGATACACGTGAAACTAAAGCCGATCCTGGGTGCCTAGGGTGCCTGTCATCCAATCCGCACTGAATTTCATTTCTAGCACATAGCCAAAAAATCGCCCCATTGACTTACATTGGAGTGCAGAAAAGGTCATTTTTTCTCGGTCCCTTTAAGAGGTAGGAGTTAAACAAGCTTAGGTCTGCGGTGCCCAGGGGGGACCCCATCCAGCCCGCACTGAGTTTCATTCCTACCACCTTAGGAAAAAAAGTCATTATTTTGAGGCTTAGAAGTCATTTCTGCAATTCCCATAGAAAATCAACGGCGTCTCTATTCAATTGTGTGGAGCGCATATCAGGTGGGTTTTCTCTGCCGGCTTAAGAGATACACGTGAAACTAAAGCCGATCCTGGGTGCCTAGGGTGCCTGTCATCCAATCCGCACTGAATTTCATTTCTAGCACATAGCCAAAAAATCGCCCCATTGACTTACATTGGAGTGCAGAAAAGGTCATTTTTTCTCGGTCCCTTTAAGAGGTAGGAGTTAAACAAGCTTAGGTCTGCGGTGCCCAGGGGGG
>NW_027209979.1:10000-37500 GCF_027789765.1 Dendropsophus ebraccatus
CCAGGGGGGACCCCATCCAGCCCGCACTGAGTTTCATTCCTACCACCTTAGGAAAAAAAGTCATTATTTTGAGGCTTAGAAGTCATTTCTGCAATTCCCATAGAAAATCAACGGCGTCTCTATTCAATTGTGTGGAGCGCATATCAGGTGGGTTTTCTCTGCCGGCTTAAGAGATACACGTGAAACTAAAGCCGATCCTGGGTGCCTAGGGTGCCTGTCATCCAATCCGCACTGAATTTCATTTCTAGCACATAGCCAAAAAATCGCCCCATTGACTTACATTGGAGTGCAGAAAAGGTCATTTTTTCTCGGTCCCTTTAAGAGGTAGGAGTTAAACAAGCTTAGGTCTGCGGTGCCCAGGGGGGACCCCATCCAGCCCGCACTGAGTTTCATTCCTACCACCTTAGGAAAAAAAGTCATTATTTTGAGGCTTAGAAGTCATTTCTGCAATTCCCATAGAAAATCAACGGCGTCTCTATTCAATTGTGTGGAGCGCATATCAGGTGGGTTTTCTCTGCCGGCTTAAGAGATACACGTGAAACTAAAGCCGATCCTGGGTGCCTAGGGTGCCTGTCATCCAATCCGCACTGAATTTCATTTCTAGCACATAGCCAAAAAATCGCCCCATTGACTTACATTGGAGTGCAGAAAAGGTCATTTTTTCTCGGTCCCTTTAAGAGGTAGGAGTTAAACAAGCTTAGGTCTGCGGTGCCCAGGGGGGACCCCATCCAGCCCGCACTGAGTTTCATTCCTACCACCTTAGGAAAAAAAGTCATTATTTTGAGGCTTAGAAGTCATTTCTGCAATTCCCATAGAAAATCAACGGCGTCTCTATTCAATTGTGTGGAGCGCATATCAGGTGGGTTTTCTCTGCCGGCTTAAGAGATACACGTGAAACTAAAGCCGATCCTGGGTGCCTAGGGTGCCTGTCATCCAATCCGCACTGAATTTCATTTCTAGCACATAGCCAAAAAATCGCCCCATTGACTTACATTGGAGTGCAGAAAAGGTCATTTTTTCTCGGTCCCTTTAAGAGGTAGGAGTTAAACAAGCTTAGGTCTGCGGTGCCCAGGGGGGACCCCATCCAGCCCGCACTGAGTTTCATTCCTACCACCTTAGGAAAAAAAGTCATTATTTTGAGGCTTAGAAGTCATTTCTGCAATTCCCATAGAAAATCAACGGCGTCTCTATTCAATTGTGTGGAGCGCATATCAGGTGGGTTTTCTCTGCCGGCTTAAGAGATACACGTGAAACTAAAGCCGATCCTGGGTGCCTAGGGTGCCTGTCATCCAATCCGCACTGAATTTCATTTCTAGCACATAGCCAAAAAATCGCCCCATTGACTTACATTGGAGTGCAGAAAAGGTCATTTTTTCTCGGTCCCTTTAAGAGGTAGGAGTTAAACAAGCTTAGGTCTGCGGTGCCCAGGGGGGACCCCATCCAGCCCGCACTGAGTTTCATTCCTACCACCTTAGGAAAAAAAGTCATTATTTTGAGGCTTAGAAGTCATTTCTGCAATTCCCATAGAAAATCAACGGCGTCTCTATTCAATTGTGTGGAGCGCATATCAGGTGGGTTTTCTCTGCCGGCTTAAGAGATACACGTGAAACTAAAGCCGATCCTGGGTGCCTAGGGTGCCTGTCATCCAATCCGCACTGAATTTCATTTCTAGCACATAGCCAAAAAATCGCCCCATTGACTTACATTGGAGTGCAGAAAAGGTCATTTTTTCTCGGTCCCTTTAAGAGGTAGGAGTTAAACAAGCTTAGGTCTGCGGTGCCCAGGGGGGACCCCATCCAGCCCGCACTGAGTTTCATTCCTACCACCTTAGGAAAAAAAGTCATTATTTTGAGGCTTAGAAGTCATTTCTGCAATTCCCATAGAAAATCAACGGCGTCTCTATTCAATTGTGTGGAGCGCATATCAGGTGGGTTTTCTCTGCCGGCTTAAGAGATACACGTGAAACTAAAGCCGATCCTGGGTGCCTAGGGTGCCTGTCATCCAATCCGCACTGAATTTCATTTCTAGCACATAGCCAAAAAATCGCCCCATTGACTTACATTGGAGTGCAGAAAAGGTCATTTTTTCTCGGTCCCTTTAAGAGGTAGGAGTTAAACAAGCTTAGGTCTGCGGTGCCCAGGGGGGACCCCATCCAGCCCGCACTGAGTTTCATTCCTACCACCTTAGGAAAAAAAGTCATTATTTTGAGGCTTAGAAGTCATTTCTGCAATTCCCATAGAAAATCAACGGCGTCTCTATTCAATTGTGTGGAGCGCATATCAGGTGGGTTTTCTCTGCCGGCTTAAGAGATACACGTGAAACTAAAGCCGATCCTGGGTGCCTAGGGTGCCTGTCATCCAATCCGCACTGAATTTCATTTCTAGCACATAGCCAAAAAATCGCCCCATTGACTTACATTGGAGTGCAGAAAAGGTCATTTTTTCTCGGTCCCTTTAAGAGGTAGGAGTTAAACAAGCTTAGGTCTGCGGTGCCCAGGGGGGACCCCATCCAGCCCGCACTGAGTTTCATTCCTACCACCTTAGGAAAAAAAGTCATTATTTTGAGGCTTAGAAGTCATTTCTGCAATTCCCATAGAAAATCAACGGCGTCTCTATTCAATTGTGTGGAGCGCATATCAGGTGGGTTTTCTCTGCCGGCTTAAGAGATACACGTGAAACTAAAGCCGATCCTGGGTGCCTAGGGTGCCTGTCATCCAATCCGCACTGAATTTCATTTCTAGCACATAGCCAAAAAATCGCCCCATTGACTTACATTGGAGTGCAGAAAAGGTCATTTTTTCTCGGTCCCTTTAAGAGGTAGGAGTTAAACAAGCTTAGGTCTGCGGTGCCCAGGGGGGACCCCATCCAGCCCGCACTGAGTTTCATTCCTACCACCTTAGGAAAAAAAGTCATTATTTTGAGGCTTAGAAGTCATTTCTGCAATTCCCATAGAAAATCAACGGCGTCTCTATTCAATTGTGTGGAGCGCATATCAGGTGGGTTTTCTCTGCCGGCTTAAGAGATACACGTGAAACTAAAGCCGATCCTGGGTGCCTAGGGTGCCTGTCATCCAATCCGCACTGAATTTCATTTCTAGCACATAGCCAAAAAATCGCCCCATTGACTTACATTGGAGTGCAGAAAAGGTCATTTTTTCTCGGTCCCTTTAAGAGGTAGGAGTTAAACAAGCTTAGGTCTGCGGTGCCCAGGGGGGACCCCATCCAGCCCGCACTGAGTTTCATTCCTACCACCTTAGGAAAAAAAGTCATTATTTTGAGGCTTAGAAGTCATTTCTGCAATTCCCATAGAAAATCAACGGCGTCTCTATTCAATTGTGTGGAGCGCATATCAGGTGGGTTTTCTCTGCCGGCTTAAGAGATACACGTGAAACTAAAGCCGATCCTGGGTGCCTAGGGTGCCTGTCATCCAATCCGCACTGAATTTCATTTCTAGCACATAGCCAAAAAATCGCCCCATTGACTTACATTGGAGTGCAGAAAAGGTCATTTTTTCTCGGTCCCTTTAAGAGGTAGGAGTTAAACAAGCTTAGGTCTGCGGTGCCCAGGGGGGACCCCATCCAGCCCGCACTGAGTTTCATTCCTACCACCTTAGGAAAAAAAGTCATTATTTTGAGGCTTAGAAGTCATTTCTGCAATTCCCATAGAAAATCAACGGCGTCTCTATTCAATTGTGTGGAGCGCATATCAGGTGGGTTTTCTCTGCCGGCTTAAGAGATACACGTGAAACTAAAGCCGATCCTGGGTGCCTAGGGTGCCTGTCATCCAATCCGCACTGAATTTCATTTCTAGCACATAGCCAAAAAATCGCCCCATTGACTTACATTGGAGTGCAGAAAAGGTCATTTTTTCTCGGTCCCTTTAAGAGGTAGGAGTTAAACAAGCTTAGGTCTGCGGTGCCCAGGGGGGACCCCATCCAGCCCGCACTGAGTTTCATTCCTACCACCTTAGGAAAAAAAGTCATTATTTTGAGGCTTAGAAGTCATTTCTGCAATTCCCATAGAAAATCAACGGCGTCTCTATTCAATTGTGTGGAGCGCATATCAGGTGGGTTTTCTCTGCCGGCTTAAGAGATACACGTGAAACTAAAGCCGATCCTGGGTGCCTAGGGTGCCTGTCATCCAATCCGCACTGAATTTCATTTCTAGCACATAGCCAAAAAATCGCCCCATTGACTTACATTGGAGTGCAGAAAAGGTCATTTTTTCTCGGTCCCTTTAAGAGGTAGGAGTTAAACAAGCTTAGGTCTGCGGTGCCCAGGGGGGACCCCATCCAGCCCGCACTGAGTTTCATTCCTACCACCTTAGGAAAAAAAGTCATTATTTTGAGGCTTAGAAGTCATTTCTGCAATTCCCATAGAAAATCAACGGCGTCTCTATTCAATTGTGTGGAGCGCATATCAGGTGGGTTTTCTCTGCCGGCTTAAGAGATACACGTGAAACTAAAGCCGATCCTGGGTGCCTAGGGTGCCTGTCATCCAATCCGCACTGAATTTCATTTCTAGCACATAGCCAAAAAATCGCCCCATTGACTTACATTGGAGTGCAGAAAAGGTCATTTTTTCTCGGTCCCTTTAAGAGGTAGGAGTTAAACAAGCTTAGGTCTGCGGTGCCCAGGGGGGACCCCATCCAGCCCGCACTGAGTTTCATTCCTACCACCTTAGGAAAAAAAGTCATTATTTTGAGGCTTAGAAGTCATTTCTGCAATTCCCATAGAAAATCAACGGCGTCTCTATTCAATTGTGTGGAGCGCATATCAGGTGGGTTTTCTCTGCCGGCTTAAGAGATACACGTGAAACTAAAGCCGATCCTGGGTGCCTAGGGTGCCTGTCATCCAATCCGCACTGAATTTCATTTCTAGCACATAGCCAAAAAATCGCCCCATTGACTTACATTGGAGTGCAGAAAAGGTCATTTTTTCTCGGTCCCTTTAAGAGGTAGGAGTTAAACAAGCTTAGGTCTGCGGTGCCCAGGGGGGACCCCATCCAGCCCGCACTGAGTTTCATTCCTACCACCTTAGGAAAAAAAGTCATTATTTTGAGGCTTAGAAGTCATTTCTGCAATTCCCCTAGAAAATCAACGGCGTCTCTATTCAATTGTGTGGAGCGCATATCAGGTGGGTTTTCTCTGCCGGCTTAAGAGATACACGTGAAACTAAAGCCGATCCTGGGTGCCTAGGGTGCCTGTCATCCAATCCGCACTGAATTTCATTTCTAGCACATAGCCAAAAAATCGCCCCATTGACTTACATTGGAGTGCAGAAAAGGTCATTTTTTCTCGGTCCCTTTAAGAGGTAGGAGTTAAACAAGCTTAGGTCTGCGGTGCCCAGGGGGGACCCCATCCAGCCCGCACTGAGTTTCATTCCTACCACCTTAGGAAAAAAAGTCATTATTTTGAGGCTTAGAAGTCATTTCTGCAATTCCCATAGAAAATCAACGGCGTCTCTATTCAATTGTGTGGAGCGCATATCAGGTGGGTTTTCTCTGCCGGCTTAAGAGATACACGTGAAACTAAAGCCGATCCTGGGTGCCTAGGGTGCCTGTCATCCAATCCGCACTGAATTTCATTTCTAGCACATAGCCAAAAAATCGCCCCATTGACTTACATTGGAGTGCAGAAAAGGTCATTTTTTCTCGGTCCCTTTAAGAGGTAGGAGTTAAACAAGCTTAGGTCTGCGGTGCCCAGGGGGGACCCCATCCAGCCCGCACTGAGTTTCATTCCTACCACCTTAGGAAAAAAAGTCATTATTTTGAGGCTTAGAAGTCATTTCTGCAATTCCCATAGAAAATCAACGGCGTCTCTATTCAATTGTGTGGAGCGCATATCAGGTGGGTTTTCTCTGCCGGCTTAAGAGATACACGTGAAACTAAAGCCGATCCTGGGTGCCTAGGGTGCCTGTCATCCAATCCGCACTGAATTTCATTTCTAGCACATAGCCAAAAAATCGCCCCATTGACTTACATTGGAGTGCAGAAAAGGTCATTTTTTCTCGGTCCCTTTAAGAGGTAGGAGTTAAACAAGCTTAGGTCTGCGGTGCCCAGGGGGGACCCCATCCAGCCCGCACTGAGTTTCATTCCTACCACCTTAGGAAAAAAAGTCATTATTTTGAGGCTTAGAAGTCATTTCTGCAATTCCCATAGAAAATCAACGGCGTCTCTATTCAATTGTGTGGAGCGCATATCAGGTGGGTTTTCTCTGCCGGCTTAAGAGATACACGTGAAACTAAAGCCGATCCTGGGTGCCTAGGGTGCCTGTCATCCAATCCGCACTGAATTTCATTTCTAGCACATAGCCAAAAAATCGCCCCATTGACTTACATTGGAGTGCAGAAAAGGTCATTTTTTCTCGGTCCCTTTAAGAGGTAGGAGTTAAACAAGCTTAGGTCTGCGGTGCCCAGGGGGGACCCCATCCAGCCCGCACTGAGTTTCATTCCTACCACCTTAGGAAAAAAAGTCATTATTTTGAGGCTTAGAAGTCATTTCTGCAATTCCCATAGAAAATCAACGGCGTCTCTATTCAATTGTGTGGAGCGCATATCAGGTGGGTTTTCTCTGCCGGCTTAAGAGATACACGTGAAACTAAAGCCGATCCTGGGTGCCTAGGGTGCCTGTCATCCAATCCGCACTGAATTTCATTTCTAGCACATAGCCAAAAAATCGCCCCATTGACTTACATTGGAGTGCAGAAAAGGTCATTTTTTCTCGGTCCCTTTAAGAGGTAGGAGTTAAACAAGCTTAGGTCTGCGGTGCCCAGGGGGGACCCCATCCAGCCCGCACTGAGTTTCATTCCTACCACCTTAGGAAAAAAAGTCATTATTTTGAGGCTTAGAAGTCATTTCTGCAATTCCCATAGAAAATCAACGGCGTCTCTATTCAATTGTGTGGAGCGCATATCAGGTGGGTTTTCTCTGCCGGCTTAAGAGATACACGTGAAACTAAAGCCGATCCTGGGTGCCTAGGGTGCCTGTCATCCAATCCGCACTGAATTTCATTTCTAGCACATAGCCAAAAAATCGCCCCATTGACTTACATTGGAGTGCAGAAAAGGTCATTTTTTCTCGGTCCCTTTAAGAGGTAGGAGTTAAACAAGCTTAGGTCTGCGGTGCCCAGGGGGGACCCCATCCAGCCCGCACTGAGTTTCATTCCTACCACCTTAGGAAAAAAAGTCATTATTTTGAGGCTTAGAAGTCATTTCTGCAATTCCCATAGAAAATCAACGGCGTCTCTATTCAATTGTGTGGAGCGCATATCAGGTGGGTTTTCTCTGCCGGCTTAAGAGATACACGTGAAACTAAAGCCGATCCTGGGTGCCTAGGGTGCCTGTCATCCAATCCGCACTGAATTTCATTTCTAGCACATAGCCAAAAAATCGCCCCATTGACTTACATTGGAGTGCAGAAAAGGTCATTTTTTCTCGGTCCCTTTAAGAGGTAGGAGTTAAACAAGCTTAGGTCTGCGGTGCCCAGGGGGGACCCCATCCAGCCCGCACTGAGTTTCATTCCTACCACCTTAGGAAAAAAAGTCATTATTTTGAGGCTTAGAAGTCATTTCTGCAATTCCCATAGAAAATCAACGGCGTCTCTATTCAATTGTGTGGAGCGCATATCAGGTGGGTTTTCTCTGCCGGCTTAAGAGATACACGTGAAACTAAAGCCGATCCTGGGTGCCTAGGGTGCCTGTCATCCAATCCGCACTGAATTTCATTTCTAGCACATAGCCAAAAAATCGCCCCATTGACTTACATTGGAGTGCAGAAAAGGTCATTTTTTCTCGGTCCCTTTAAGAGGTAGGAGTTAAACAAGCTTAGGTCTGCGGTGCCCAGGGGGGACCCCATCCAGCCCGCACTGAGTTTCATTCCTACCACCTTAGGAAAAAAAGTCATTATTTTGAGGCTTAGAAGTCATTTCTGCAATTCCCATAGAAAATCAACGGCGTCTCTATTCAATTGTGTGGAGCGCATATCAGGTGGGTTTTCTCTGCCGGCTTAAGAGATACACGTGAAACTAAAGCCGATCCTGGGTGCCTAGGGTGCCTGTCATCCAATCCGCACTGAATTTCATTTCTAGCACATAGCCAAAAAATCGCCCCATTGACTTACATTGGAGTGCAGAAAAGGTCATTTTTTCTCGGTCCCTTTAAGAGGTAGGAGTTAAACAAGCTTAGGTCTGCGGTGCCCAGGGGGGACCCCATCCAGCCCGCACTGAGTTTCATTCCTACCACCTTAGGAAAAAAAGTCATTATTTTGAGGCTTAGAAGTCATTTCTGCAATTCCCATAGAAAATCAACGGCGTCTCTATTCAATTGTGTGGAGCGCATATCAGGTGGGTTTTCTCTGCCGGCTTAAGAGATACACGTGAAACTAAAGCCGATCCTGGGTGCCTAGGGTGCCTGTCATCCAATCCGCACTGAATTTCAT
This sequence comes from Dendropsophus ebraccatus, assembly GCF_027789765.1. Classification (NCBI taxonomy): domain Eukaryota; kingdom Metazoa; phylum Chordata; class Amphibia; order Anura; family Hylidae; genus Dendropsophus; species Dendropsophus ebraccatus. The sequence goes on from NW_027209979.1 coordinate 18,431, forward strand.
TTCTAGCACATAGCCAAAAAATCGCCCCATTGACTTACATTGGAGTGCAGAAAAGGTCATTTTTTCTCGGTCCCTTTAAGAGGTAGGAGTTAAACAAGCTTAGGTCTGCGGTGCCCAGGGGGGACCCCATCCAGCCCGCACTGAGTTTCATTCCTACCACCTTAGGAAAAAAAGTCATTATTTTGAGGCTTAGAAGTCATTTCTGCAATTCCCATAGAAAATCAACGGCGTCTCTATTCAATTGTGTGGAGCGCATATCAGGTGGGTTTTCTCTGCCGGCTTAAGAGATACACGTGAAACTAAAGCCGATCCTGGGTGCCTAGGGTGCCTGTCATCCAATCCGCACTGAATTTCATTTCTAGCACATAGCCAAAAAATCGCCCCATTGACTTACATTGGAGTGCAGAAAAGGTCATTTTTTCTCGGTCCCTTTAAGAGGTAGGAGTTAAACAAGCTTAGGTCTGCGGTGCCCAGGGGGGACCCCATCCAGCCCGCACTGAGTTTCATTCCTACCACCTTAGGAAAAAAAGTCATTATTTTGAGGCTTAGAAGTCATTTCTGCAATTCCCATAGAAAATCAACGGCGTCTCTATTCAATTGTGTGGAGCGCATATCAGGTGGGTTTTCTCTGCCGGCTTAAGAGATACACGTGAAACTAAAGCCGATCCTGGGTGCCTAGGGTGCCTGTCATCCAATCCGCACTGAATTTCATTTCTAGCACATAGCCAAAAAATCGCCCCATTGACTTACATTGGAGTGCAGAAAAGGTCATTTTTTCTCGGTCCCTTTAAGAGGTAGGAGTTAAACAAGCTTAGGTCTGCGGTGCCCAGGGGGGACCCCATCCAGCCCGCACTGAGTTTCATTCCTACCACCTTAGGAAAAAAAGTCATTATTTTGAGGCTTAGAAGTCATTTCTGCAATTCCCATAGAAAATCAACGGCGTCTCTATTCAATTGTGTGGAGCGCATATCAGGTGGGTTTTCTCTGCCGGCTTAAGAGATACACGTGAAACTAAAGCCGATCCTGGGTGCCTAGGGTGCCTGTCATCCAATCCGCACTGAATTTCATTTCTAGCACATAGCCAAAAAATCGCCCCATTGACTTACATTGGAGTGCAGAAAAGGTCATTTTTTCTCGGTCCCTTTAAGAGGTAGGAGTTAAACAAGCTTAGGTCTGCGGTGCCCAGGGGGGACCCCATCCAGCCCGCACTGAGTTTCATTCCTACCACCTTAGGAAAAAAAGTCATTATTTTGAGGCTTAGAAGTCATTTCTGCAATTCCCATAGAAAATCAACGGCGTCTCTATTCAATTGTGTGGAGCGCATATCAGGTGGGTTTTCTCTGCCGGCTTAAGAGATACACGTGAAACTAAAGCCGATCCTGGGTGCCTAGGGTGCCTGTCATCCAATCCGCACTGAATTTCATTTCTAGCACATAGCCAAAAAATCGCCCCATTGACTTACATTGGAGTGCAGAAAAGGTCATTTTTTCTCGGTCCCTTTAAGAGGTAGGAGTTAAACAAGCTTAGGTCTGCGGTGCCCAGGGGGGACCCCATCCAGCCCGCACTGAGTTTCATTCCTACCACCTTAGGAAAAAAAGTCATTATTTTGAGGCTTAGAAGTCATTTCTGCAATTCCCATAGAAAATCAACGGCGTCTCTATTCAATTGTGTGGAGCGCATATCAGGTGGGTTTTCTCTGCCGGCTTAAGAGATACACGTGAAACTAAAGCCGATCCTGGGTGCCTAGGGTGCCTGTCATCCAATCCGCACTGAATTTCATTTCTAGCACATAGCCAAAAAATCGCCCCATTGACTTACATTGGAGTGCAGAAAAGGTCATTTTTTCTCGGTCCCTTTAAGAGGTAGGAGTTAAACAAGCTTAGGTCTGCGGTGCCCAGGGGGGACCCCATCCAGCCCGCACTGAGTTTCATTCCTACCACCTTAGGAAAAAAAGTCATTATTTTGAGGCTTAGAAGTCATTTCTGCAATTCCCATAGAAAATCAACGGCGTCTCTATTCAATTGTGTGGAGCGCATATCAGGTGGGTTTTCTCTGCCGGCTTAAGAGATACACGTGAAACTAAAGCCGATCCTGGGTGCCTAGGGTGCCTGTCATCCAATCCGCACTGAATTTCATTTCTAGCACATAGCCAAAAAATCGCCCCATTGACTTACATTGGAGTGCAGAAAAGGTCATTTTTTCTCGGTCCCTTTAAGAGGTAGGAGTTAAACAAGCTTAGGTCTGCGGTGCCCAGGGGGGACCCCATCCAGCCCGCACTGAGTTTCATTCCTACCACCTTAGGAAAAAAAGTCATTATTTTGAGGCTTAGAAGTCATTTCTGCAATTCCCATAGAAAATCAACGGCGTCTCTATTCAATTGTGTGGAGCGCATATCAGGTGGGTTTTCTCTGCCGGCTTAAGAGATACACGTGAAACTAAAGCCGATCCTGGGTGCCTAGGGTGCCTGTCATCCAATCCGCACTGAATTTCATTTCTAGCACATAGCCAAAAAATCGCCCCATTGACTTACATTGGAGTGCAGAAAAGGTCATTTTTTCTCGGTCCCTTTAAGAGGTAGGAGTTAAACAAGCTTAGGTCTGCGGTGCCCAGGGGGGACCCCATCCAGCCCGCACTGAGTTTCATTCCTACCACCTTAGGAAAAAAAGTCATTATTTTGAGGCTTAGAAGTCATTTCTGCAATTCCCATAGAAAATCAACGGCGTCTCTATTCAATTGTGTGGAGCGCATATCAGGTGGGTTTTCTCTGCCGGCTTAAGAGATACACGTGAAACTAAAGCCGATCCTGGGTGCCTAGGGTGCCTGTCATCCAATCCGCACTGAATTTCATTTCTAGCACATAGCCAAAAAATCGCCCCATTGACTTACATTGGAGTGCAGAAAAGGTCATTTTTTCTCGGTCCCTTTAAGAGGTAGGAGTTAAACAAGCTTAGGTCTGCGGTGCCCAGGGGGGACCCCATCCAGCCCGCACTGAGTTTCATTCCTACCACCTTAGGAAAAAAAGTCATTATTTTGAGGCTTAGAAGTCATTTCTGCAATTCCCATAGAAAATCAACGGCGTCTCTATTCAATTGTGTGGAGCGCATATCAGGTGGGTTTTCTCTGCCGGCTTAAGAGATACACGTGAAACTAAAGCCGATCCTGGGTGCCTAGGGTGCCTGTCATCCAATCCGCACTGAATTTCATTTCTAGCACATAGCCAAAAAATCGCCCCATTGACTTACATTGGAGTGCAGAAAAGGTCATTTTTTCTCGGTCCCTTTAAGAGGTAGGAGTTAAACAAGCTTAGGTCTGCGGTGCCCAGGGGGGACCCCATCCAGCCCGCACTGAGTTTCATTCCTACCACCTTAGGAAAAAAAGTCATTATTTTGAGGCTTAGAAGTCATTTCTGCAATTCCCATAGAAAATCAACGGCGTCTCTATTCAATTGTGTGGAGCGCATATCAGGTGGGTTTTCTCTGCCGGCTTAAGAGATACACGTGAAACTAAAGCCGATCCTGGGTGCCTAGGGTGCCTGTCATCCAATCCGCACTGAATTTCATTTCTAGCACATAGCCAAAAAATCGCCCCATTGACTTACATTGGAGTGCAGAAAAGGTCATTTTTTCTCGGTCCCTTTAAGAGGTAGGAGTTAAACAAGCTTAGGTCTGCGGTGCCCAGGGGGGACCCCATCCAGCCCGCACTGAGTTTCATTCCTACCACCTTAGGAAAAAAAGTCATTATTTTGAGGCTTAGAAGTCATTTCTGCAATTCCCATAGAAAATCAACGGCGTCTCTATTCAATTGTGTGGAGCGCATATCAGGTGGGTTTTCTCTGCCGGCTTAAGAGATACACGTGAAACTAAAGCCGATCCTGGGTGCCTAGGGTGCCTGTCATCCAATCCGCACTGAATTTCATTTCTAGCACATAGCCAAAAAATCGCCCCATTGACTTACATTGGAGTGCAGAAAAGGTCATTTTTTCTCGGTCCCTTTAAGAGGTAGGAGTTAAACAAGCTTAGGTCTGCGGTGCCCAGGGGGGACCCCATCCAGCCCGCACTGAGTTTCATTCCTACCACCTTAGGAAAAAAAGTCATTATTTTGAGGCTTAGAAGTCATTTCTGCAATTCCCATAGAAAATCAACGGCGTCTCTATTCAATTGTGTGGAGCGCATATCAGGTGGGTTTTCTCTGCCGGCTTAAGAGATACACATGAAACTAAAGCCGATCCTGGGTGCCTAGGGTGCCTGTCATCCAATCCGCACTGAATTTCATTTCTAGCACATAGCCAAAAAATCGCCCCATTGACTTACATTGGAGTGCAGAAAAGGTCATTTTTTCTCGGTCCCTTTAAGAGGTAGGAGTTAAACAAGCTTAGGTCTGCGGTGCCCAGGGGGGACCCCATCCAGCCCGCACTGAGTTTCATTCCTACCACCTTAGGAAAAAAAGTCATTATTTTGAGGCTTAGAAGTCATTTCTGCAATTCCCATAGAAAATCAACGGCGTCTCTATTCAATTGTGTGGAGCGCATATCAGGTGGGTTTTCTCTGCCGGCTTAAGAGATACACGTGAAACTAAAGCCGATCCTGGGTGCCTCGGGTGCCTGTCATCCAATCCGCACTGAATTTCATTTCTAGCACATAGCCAAAAAATCGCCCCATTGACTTACATTGGAGTGCAGAAAAGGTCATTTTTTCTCGGTCCCTTTAAGAGGTAGGAGTTAAACAAGCTTAGGTCTGCGGTGCCCAGGGGGGACCCCATCCAGCCCGCACTGAGTTTCATTCCTACCACCTTAGGAAAAAAAGTCATTATTTTGAGGCTTAGAAGTCATTTCTGCAATTCCCATAGAAAATCAACGGCGTCTCTATTCAATTGTGTGGAGCGCATATCAGGTGGGTTTTCTCTGCCGGCTTAAGAGATACACGTGAAACTAAAGCCGATCCTGGGTGCCTAGGGTGCCTGTCATCCAATCCGCACTGAATTTCATTTCTAGCACATAGCCAAAAAATCGCCCCATTGACTTACATTGGAGTGCAGAAAAGGTCATTTTTTCTCGGTCCCTTTAAGAGGTAGGAGTTAAACAAGCTTAGGTCTGCGGTGCCCAGGGGGGACCCCATCCAGCCCGCACTGAGTTTCATTCCTACCACCTTAGGAAAAAAAGTCATTATTTTGAGGCTTAGAAGTCATTTCTGCAATTCCCATAGAAAATCAACGGCGTCTCTATTCAATTGTGTGGAGCGCATATCAGGTGGGTTTTCTCTGCCGGCTTAAGAGATACACGTGAAACTAAAGCCGATCCTGGGTGCCTAGGGTGCCTGTCATCCAATCCGCACTGAATTTCATTTCTAGCACATAGCCAAAAAATCGCCCCATTGACTTACATTGGAGTGCAGAAAAGGTCATTTTTTCTCGGTCCCTTTAAGAGGTAGGAGTTAAACAAGCTTAGGTCTGCGGTGCCCAGGGGGGACCCCATCCAGCCCGCACTGAGTTTCATTCCTACCACCTTAGGAAAAAAAGTCATTATTTTGAGGCTTAGAAGTCATTTCTGCAATTCCCATAGAAAATCAACGGCGTCTCTATTCAATTGTGTGGAGCGCATATCAGGTGGGTTTTCTCTGCCGGCTTAAGAGATACACGTGAAACTAAAGCCGATCCTGGGTGCCTAGGGTGCCTGTCATCCAATCCGCACTGAATTTCATTTCTAGCACATAGCCAAAAAATCGCCCCATTGACTTACATTGGAGTGCAGAAAAGGTCATTTTTTCTCGGTCCCTTTAAGAGGTAGGAGTTAAACAAGCTTAGGTCTGCGGTGCCCAGGGGGGACCCCATCCAGCCCGCACTGAGTTTCATTCCTACCACCTTAGGAAAAAAAGTCATTATTTTGAGGCTTAGAAGTCATTTCTGCAATTCCCATAGAAAATCAACGGCGTCTCTATTCAATTGTGTGGAGCGCATATCAGGTGGGTTTTCTCTGCCGGCTTAAGAGATACACGTGAAACTAAAGCCGATCCTGGGTGCCTAGGGTGCCTGTCATCCAATCCGCACTGAATTTCATTTCTAGCACATAGCCAAAAAATCGCCCCATTGACTTACATTGGAGTGCAGAAAAGGTCATTTTTTCTCGGTCCCTTTAAGAGGTAGGAGTTAAACAAGCTTAGGTCTGCGGTGCCCAGGGGGGACCCCATCCAGCCCGCACTGAGTTTCATTCCTACCACCTTAGGAAAAAAAGTCATTATTTTGAGGCTTAGAAGTCATTTCTGCAATTCCCATAGAAAATCAACGGCGTCTCTATTCAATTGTGTGGAGCGCATATCAGGTGGGTTTTCTCTGCCGGCTTAAGAGATACACGTGAAACTAAAGCCGATCCTGGGTGCCTAGGGTGCCTGTCATCCAATCCGCACTGAATTTCATTTCTAGCACATAGCCAAAAAATCGCCCCATTGACTTACATTGGAGTGCAGAAAAGGTCATTTTTTCTCGGTCCCTTTAAGAGGTAGGAGTTAAACAAGCTTAGGTCTGCGGTGCCCAGGGGGGACCCCATCCAGCCCGCACTGAGTTTCATTCCTACCACCTTAGGAAAAAAAGTCATTATTTTGAGGCTTAGAAGTCATTTCTGCAATTCCCATAGAAAATCAACGGCGTCTCTATTCAATTGTGTGGAGCGCATATCAGGTGGGTTTTCTCTGCCGGCTTAAGAGATACACGTGAAACTAAAGCCGATCCTGGGTGCCTAGGGTGCCTGTCATCCAATCCGCACTGAATTTCATTTCTAGCACATAGCCAAAAAATCGCCCCATTGACTTACATTGGAGTGCAGAAAAGGTCATTTTTTCTCGGTCCCTTTAAGAGGTAGGAGTTAAACAAGCTTAGGTCTGCGGTGCCCAGGGGGGACCCCATCCAGCCCGCACTGAGTTTCATTCCTACCACCTTAGGAAAAAAAGTCATTATTTTGAGGCTTAGAAGTCATTTCTGCAATTCCCATAGAAAATCAACGGCGTCTCTATTCAATTGTGTGGAGCGCATATCAGGTGGGTTTTCTCTGCCGGCTTAAGAGATACACGTGAAACTAAAGCCGATCCTGGGTGCCTAGGGTGCCTGTCATCCAATCCGCACTGAATTTCATTTCTAGCACATAGCCAAAAAATCGCCCCATTGACTTACATTGGAGTGCAGAAAAGGTCATTTTTTCTCGGTCCCTTTAAGAGGTAGGAGTTAAACAAGCTTAGGTCTGCGGTGCCCAGGGGGGACCCCATCCAGCCCGCACTGAGTTTCATTCCTACCACCTTAGGAAAAAAAGTCATTATTTTGAGGCTTAGAAGTCATTTCTGCAATTCCCATAGAAAATCAACGGCGTCTCTATTCAATTGTGTGGAGCGCATATCAGGTGGGTTTTCTCTGCCGGCTTAAGAGATACACGTGAAACTAAAGCCGATCCTGGGTGCCTAGGGTGCCTGTCATCCAATCCGCACTGAATTTCATTTCTAGCACATAGCCAAAAAATCGCCCCATTGACTTACATTGGAGTGCAGAAAAGGTCATTTTTTCTCGGTCCCTTTAAGAGGTAGGAGTTAAACAAGCTTAGGTCTGCGGTGCCCAGGGGGGACCCCATCCAGCCCGCACTGAGTTTCATTCCTACCACCTTAGGAAAAAAAGTCATTATTTTGAGGCTTAGAAGTCATTTCTGCAATTCCCATAGAAAATCAACGGCGTCTCTATTCAATTGTGTGGAGCGCATATCAGGTGGGTTTTCTCTGCCGGCTTAAGAGATACACGTGAAACTAAAGCCGATCCTGGGTGCCTAGGGTGCCTGTCATCCAATCCGCACTGAATTTCATTTCTAGCACATAGCCAAAAAATCGCCCCATTGACTTACATTGGAGTGCAGAAAAGGTCATTTTTTCTCGGTCCCTTTAAGAGGTAGGAGTTAAACAAGCTTAGGTCTGCGGTGCCCAGGGGGGACCCCATCCAGCCCGCACTGAGTTTCATTCCTACCACCTTAGGAAAAAAAGTCATTATTTTGAGGCTTAGAAGTCATTTCTGCAATTCCCATAGAAAATCAACGGCGTCTCTATTCAATTGTGTGGAGCGCATATCAGGTGGGTTTTCTCTGCCGGCTTAAGAGATACACGTGAAACTAAAGCCGATCCTGGGTGCCTAGGGTGCCTGTCATCCAATCCGCACTGAATTTCATTTCTAGCACATAGCCAAAAAATCGCCCCATTGACTTACATTGGAGTGCAGAAAAGGTCATTTTTTCTCGGTCCCTTTAAGAGGTAGGAGTTAAACAAGCTTAGGTCTGCGGTGCCCAGGGGGGACCCCATCCAGCCCGCACTGAGTTTCATTCCTACCACCTTAGGAAAAAAAGTCATTATTTTGAGGCTTAGAAGTCATTTCTGCAATTCCCATAGAAAATCAACGGCGTCTCTATTCAATTGTGTGGAGCGCATATCAGGTGGGTTTTCTCTGCCGGCTTAAGAGATACACGTGAAACTAAAGCCGATCCTGGGTGCCTAGGGTGCCTGTCATCCAATCCGCACTGAATTTCATTTCTAGCACATAGCCAAAAAATCGCCCCATTGACTTACATTGGAGTGCAGAAAAGGTCATTTTTTCTCGGTCCCTTTAAGAGGTAGGAGTTAAACAAGCTTAGGTCTGCGGTGCCCAGGGGGGACCCCATCCAGCCCGCACTGAGTTTCATTCCTACCACCTTAGGAAAAAAAGTCATTATTTTGAGGCTTAGAAGTCATTTCTGCAATTCCCATAGAAAATCAACGGCGTCTCTATTCAATTGTGTGGAGCGCATATCAGGTGGGTTTTCTCTGCCGGCTTAAGAGATACACGTGAAACTAAAGCCGATCCTGGGTGCCTAGGGTGCCTGTCATCCAATCCGCACTGAATTTCATTTCTAGCACATAGCCAAAAAATCGCCCCATTGACTTACATTGGAGTGCAGAAAAGGTCATTTTTTCTCGGTCCCTTTAAGAGGTAGGAGTTAAACAAGCTTAGGTCTGCGGTGCCCAGGGGGGACCCCATCCAGCCCGCACTGAGTTTCATTCCTACCACCTTAGGAAAAAAAGTCATTATTTTGAGGCTTAGAAGTCATTTCTGCAATTCCCATAGAAAATCAACGGCGTCTCTATTCAATTGTGTGGAGCGCATATCAGGTGGGTTTTCTCTGCCGGCTTAAGAGATACACGTGAAACTAAAGCCGATCCTGGGTGCCTAGGGTGCCTGTCATCCAATCCGCACTGAATTTCATTTCTAGCACATAGCCAAAAAATCGCCCCATTGACTTACATTGGAGTGCAGAAAAGGTCATTTTTTCTCGGTCCCTTTAAGAGGTAGGAGTTAAACAAGCTTAGGTCTGCGGTGCCCAGGGGGGACCCCATCCAGCCCACACTGAGTTTCATTCCTACCACCTTAGGAAAAAAAGTCATTATTTTGAGGCTTAGAAGTCATTTCTGCAATTCCCATAGAAAATCAACGGCGTCTCTATTCAATTGTGTGGAGCGCATATCAGGTGGGTTTTCTCTGCCGGCTTAAGAGATACACGTGAAACTAAAGCCGATCCTGGGTGCCTAGGGTGCCTGTCATCCAATCCGCACTGAATTTCATTTCTAGCACATAGCCAAAAAATCGCCCCATTGACTTACATTGGAGTGCAGAAAAGGTCATTTTTTCTCGGTCCCTTTAAGAGGTAGGAGTTAAACAAGCCTAGGTCTGCGGTGCCCAGGGGGGACCCCATCCAGCCCGCACTGAGTTTCATTCCTACCACCTTAGGAAAAAAAGTCATTATTTTGAGGCTTAGAAGTCATTTCTGCAATTCCCATAGAAAATCAACGGCGTCTCTATTCAATTGTGTGGAGCGCATATCAGGTGGGTTTTCTCTGCCGGCTTAAGAGATACACGTGAAACTAAAGCCGATCCTGGGTGCCTAGGGTGCCTGTCATCCAATCCGCACTGAATTTCATTTCTAGCACATAGCCAAAAAATCGCCCCATTGACTTACATTGGAGTGCAGAAAAGGTCATTTTTTCTCGGTCCCTTTAAGAGGTAGGAGTTAAACAAGCTTAGGTCTGCGGTGCCCAGGGGGGACCCCATCCAGCCCGCACTGAGTTTCATTCCTACCACCTTAGGAAAAAAAGTCATTATTTTGAGGCTTAGAAGTCATTTCTGCAATTCCCATAGAAAATCAACGGCGTCTCTATTCAATTGTGTGGAGCGCATATCAGGTGGGTTTTCTCTGCCGGCTTAAGAGATACACGTGAAACTAAAGCCGATCCTGGGTGCCTAGGGTGCCTGTCATCCAATCCGCACTGAATTTCATTTCTAGCACATAGCCAAAAAATCGCCCCATTGACTTACATTGGAGTGCAGAAAAGGTCATTTTTTCTCGGTCCCTTTAAGAGGTAGGAGTTAAACAAGCTTAGGTCTGCGGTGCCCAGGGGGGACCCCATCCAGCCCGCACTGAGTTTCATTCCTACCACCTTAGGAAAAAAAGTCATTATTTTGAGGCTTAGAAGTCATTTCTGCAATTCCCATAGAAAATCAACGGCGTCTCTATTCAATTGTGTGGAGCGCATATCAGGTGGGTTTTCTCTGCCGGCTTAAGAGATACACGTGAAACTAAAGCCGATCCTGGGTGCCTAGGGTGCCTGTCATCCAATCCGCACTGAATTTCATTTCTAGCACATAGCCAAAAAATCGCCCCATTGACTTACATTGGAGTGCAGAAAAGGTCATTTTTTCTCGGTCCCTTTAAGAGGTAGGAGTTAAACAAGCTTAGGTCTGCGGTGCCCAGGGGGGACCCCATCCAGCCCGCACTGAGTTTCATTCCTACCACCTTAGGAAAAAAAGTCATTATTTTGAGGCTTAGAAGTCATTTCTGCAATTCCCATAGAAAATCAACGGCGTCTCTATTCAATTGTGTGGAGCGCATATCAGGTGGGTTTTCTCTGCCGGCTTAAGAGATACACGTGAAACTAAAGCCGATCCTGGGTGCCTAGGGTGCCTGTCATCCAATCCGCACTGAATTTCATTTCTAGCACATAGCCAAAAAATCGCCCCATTGACTTACATTGGAGTGCAGAAAAGGTCATTTTTTCTCGGTCCCTTTAAGAGGTAGGAGTTAAACAAGCTTAGGTCTGCGGTGCCCAGGGGGGACCCCATCCAGCCCGCACTGAGTTTCATTCCTACCACCTTAGGAAAAAAAGTCATTATTTTGAGGCTTAGAAGTCATTTCTGCAATTCCCATAGAAAATCAACGGCGTCTCTATTCAATTGTGTGGAGCGCATATCAGGTGGGTTTTCTCTGCCGGCTTAAGAGATACACGTGAAACTAAAGCCGATCCTGGGTGCCTAGGGTGCCTGTCATCCAATCCGCACTGAATTTCATTTCTAGCACATAGCCAAAAAATCGCCCCATTGACTTACATTGGAGTGCAGAAAAGGTCATTTTTTCTCGGTCCCTTTAAGAGGTAGGAGTTAAACAAGCTTAGGTCTGCGGTGCCCAGGGGGGACCCCATCCAGCCCGCACTGAGTTTCATTCCTACCACCTTAGGAAAAAAAGTCATTATTTTGAGGCTTAGAAGTCATTTCTGCAATTCCCATAGAAAATCAACGGCGTCTCTATTCAATTGTGTGGAGCGCATATCAGGTGGGTTTTCTCTGCCGGCTTAAGAGATACACGTGAAACTAAAGCCGATCCTGGGTGCCTAGGGTGCCTGTCATCCAATCCGCACTGAATTTCATTTCTAGCACATAGCCAAAAAATCGCCCCATTGACTTACATTGGAGTGCAGAAAAGGTCATTTTTTCTCGGTCCCTTTAAGAGGTAGGAGTTAAACAAGCTTAGGTCTGCGGTGCCCAGGGGGGACCCCATCCAGCCCGCACTGAGTTTCATTCCTACCACCTTAGGAAAAAAAGTCATTATTTTGAGGCTTAGAAGTCATTTCTGCAATTCCCATAGAAAATCAACGGCGTCTCTATTCAATTGTGTGGAGCGCATATCAGGTGGGTTTTCTCTGCCGGCTTAAGAGATACACGTGAAACTAAAGCCGATCCTGGGTGCCTAGGGTGCCTGTCATCCAATCCGCACTGAATTTCATTTCTAGCACATAGCCAAAAAATCGCCCCATTGACTTACATTGGAGTGCAGAAAAGGTCATTTTTTCTCGGTCCCTTTAAGAGGTAGGAGTTAAACAAGCTTAGGTCTGCGGTGCCCAGGGGGGACCCCATCCAGCCCGCACTGAGTTTCATTCCTACCACCTTAGGAAAAAAAGTCATTATTTTGAGGCTTAGAAGTCATTTCTGCAATTCCCATAGAAAATCAACGGCGTCTCTATTCAATTGTGTGGAGCGCATATCAGGTGGGTTTTCTCTGCCGGCTTAAGAGATACACGTGAAACTAAAGCCGATCCTGGGTGCCTAGGGTGCCTGTCATCCAATCCGCACTGAATTTCATTTCTAGCACATAGCCAAAAAATCGCCCCATTGACTTACATTGGAGTGCAGAAAAGGTCATTTTTTCTCGGTCCCTTTAAGAGGTAGGAGTTAAACAAGCTTAGGTCTGCGGTGCCCAGGGGGGACCCCATCCAGCCCGCACTGAGTTTCATTCCTACCACCTTAGGAAAAAAAGTCATTATTTTGAGGCTTAGAAGTCATTTCTGCAATTCCCATAGAAAATCAACGGCGTCTCTATTCAATTGTGTGGAGCGCATATCAGGTGGGTTTTCTCTGCCGGCTTAAGAGATACACGTGAAACTAAAGCCGATCCTGGGTGCCTAGGGTGCCTGTCATCCAATCCGCACTGAATTTCATTTCTAGCACATAGCCAAAAAATCGCCCCATTGACTTACATTGGAGTGCAGAAAAGGTCATTTTTTCTCGGTCCCTTTAAGAGGTAGGAGTTAAACAAGCTTAGGTCTGCGGTGCCCAGGGGGGACCCCATCCAGCCCGCACTGAGTTTCATTCCTACCACCTTAGGAAAAAAAGTCATTATTTTGAGGCTTAGAAGTCATTTCTGCAATTCCCATAGAAAATCAACGGCGTCTCTATTCAATTGTGTGGAGCGCATATCAGGTGGGTTTTCTCTGCCGGCTTAAGAGATACACGTGAAACTAAAGCCGATCCTGGGTGCCTAGGGTGCCTGTCATCCAATCCGCACTGAATTTCATTTCTAGCACATAGCCAAAAAATCGCCCCATTGACTTACATTGGAGTGCAGAAAAGGTCATTTTTTCTCGGTCCCTTTAAGAGGTAGGAGTTAAACAAGCTTAGGTCTGCGGTGCCCAGGGGGGACCCCATCCAGCCCGCACTGAGTTTCATTCCTACCACCTTAGGAAAAAAAGTCATTATTTTGAGGCTTAGAAGTCATTTCTGCAATTCCCATAGAAAATCAACGGCGTCTCTATTCAATTGTGTGGAGCGCATATCAGGTGGGTTTTCTCTGCCGGCTTAAGAGATACACGTGAAACTAAAGCCGATCCTGGGTGCCTAGGGTGCCTGTCATCCAATCCGCACTGAATTTCATTTCTAGCACATAGCCAAAAAATCGCCCCATTGACTTACATTGGAGTGCAGAAAAGGTCATTTTTTCTCGGTCCCTTTAAGAGGTAGGAGTTAAACAAGCTTAGGTCTGCGGTGCCCAGGGGGGACCCCATCCAGCCCGCACTGAGTTTCATTCCTACCACCTTAGGAAAAAAAGTCATTATTTTGAGGCTTAGAAGTCATTTCTGCAATTCCCATAGAAAATCAACGGCGTCTCTATTCAATTGTGTGGAGCGCATATCAGGTGGGTTTTCTCTGCCGGCTTAAGAGATACACGTGAAACTAAAGCCGATCCTGGGTGCCTAGGGTGCCTGTCATCCAATCCGCACTGAATTTCATTTCTAGCACATAGCCAAAAAATCGCCCCATTGACTTACATTGGAGTGCAGAAAAGGTCATTTTTTCTCGGTCCCTTTAAGAGGTAGGAGTTAAACAAGCTTAGGTCTGCGGTGCCCAGGGGGGACCCCATCCAGCCCGCACTGAGTTTCATTCCTACCACCTTAGGAAAAAAAGTCATTATTTTGAGGCTTAGAAGTCATTTCTGCAATTCCCATAGAAAATCAACGGCGTCTCTATTCAATTGTGTGGAGCGCATATCAGGTGGGTTTTCTCTGCCGGCTTAAGAGATACACGTGAAACTAAAGCCGATCCTGGGTGCCTAGGGTGCCTGTCATCCAATCCGCACTGAATTTCATTTCTAGCACATAGCCAAAAAATCGCCCCATTGACTTACATTGGAGTGCAGAAAAGGTCATTTTTTCTCGGTCCCTTTAAGAGGTAGGAGTTAAACAAGCTTAGGTCTGCGGTGCCCAGGGGGGACCCCATCCAGCCCGCACTGAGTTTCATTCCTACCACCTTAGGAAAAAAAGTCATTATTTTGAGGCTTAGAAGTCATTTCTGCAATTCCCATAGAAAATCAACGGCGTCTCTATTCAATTGTGTGGAGCGCATATCAGGTGGGTTTTCTCTGCCGGCTTAAGAGATACACGTGAAACTAAAGCCGATCCTGGGTGCCTAGGGTGCCTGTCATCCAATCCGCACTGAATTTCATTTCTAGCACATAGCCAAAAAATCGCCCCATTGACTTACATTGGAGTGCAGAAAAGGTCATTTTTTCTCGGTCCCTTTAAGAGGTAGGAGTTAAACAAGCTTAGGTCTGCGGTGCCCAGGGGGGACCCCATCCAGCCCGCACTGAGTTTCATTCCTACCACCTTAGGAAAAAAAGTCATTATTTTGAGGCTTAGAAGTCATTTCTGCAATTCCCATAGAAAATCAACGGCGTCTCTATTCAATTGTGTGGAGCGCATATCAGGTGGGTTTTCTCTGCCGGCTTAAGAGATACACGTGAAACTAAAGCCGATCCTGGGTGCCTAGGGTGCCTGTCATCCAATCCGCACTGAATTTCATTTCTAGCACATAGCCAAAAAATCGCCCCATTGACTTACATTGGAGTGCAGAAAAGGTCATTTTTTCTCGGTCCCTTTAAGAGGTAGGAGTTAAACAAGCTTAGGTCTGCGGTGCCCAGGGGGGACCCCATCCAGCCCGCACTGAGTTTCATTCCTACCACCTTAGGAAAAAAAGTCATTATTTTGAGGCTTAGAAGTCATTTCTGCAATTCCCATAGAAAATCAACGGCGTCTCTATTCAATTGTGTGGAGCGCATATCAGGTGGGTTTTCTCTGCCGGCTTAAGAGATACACGTGAAACTAAAGCCGATCCTGGGTGCCTAGGGTGCCTGTCATCCAATCCGCACTGAATTTCATTTCTAGCACATAGCCAAAAAATCGCCCCATTGACTTACATTGGAGTGCAGAAAAGGTCATTTTTTCTCGGTCCCTTTAAGAGGTAGGAGTTAAACAAGCTTAGGTCTGCGGTGCCCAGGGGGGACCCCATCCAGCCCGCACTGAGTTTCATTCCTACCACCTTAGGAAAAAAAGTCATTATTTTGAGGCTTAGAAGTCATTTCTGCAATTCCCATAGAAAATCAACGGCGTCTCTATTCAATTGTGTGGAGCGCATATCAGGTGGGTTTTCTCTGCCGGCTTAAGAGATACACGTGAAACTAAAGCCGATCCTGGGTGCCTAGGGTGCCTGTCATCCAATCCGCACTGAATTTCATTTCTAGCACATAGCCAAAAAATCGCCCCATTGACTTACATTGGAGTGCAGAAAAGGTCATTTTTTCTCGGTTGCAGAAAGAGGTCTAGTTCAAAATAATGCTTAGGTCCTAAGGTGGTAGGAATGACCCTCAGTCCGGGCTGGATGGTTTCCCCCCTGGGCACCGCAGACCTAATTGTTTAACTCCTACCTCTTAAAGGCAATTCCCATAGAAAAAATGACCTTTTCTGCACTCCAATGTAAGTCAATGGGGGTTTTTTGCCGCTTAAGTGCTACACGTGAAATTCAGTGCGATTGGATGACAGGGTGCCTAGGCACCCAATCGGCTTTAGTTTCACGTGTATCACATAAGCCGGCAGAGAAAATCCCCCTGATTGCGCTCCACACAATTGAATAGAGACGCCATTGATTTTCTATGGAATTGCAGAAATGACTTCTAAGCCTCAAAAATGACTTTTTTTCCTAAGGTGGTAGGAATGAAACTCAGTGTGGGCTGGATGGGGTCCCCCCTGGGCACCGCAGACCTAAGCTTGTTTAACTCCTACCTCTTAAAGGGACCGAGAAAAAATGACCTTTTCTGCACTCCAATGTAAGTCAATGGGGCGATTTTTTGGCTATGTGCTAGAAATGAAATTCAGTGCGGATTGGATGACAGGCACCCTAGGGCACCCAGGATCGGCTTTAGTTTCACGTGTATCTCTTAAGCCGGCAGAGAAAACCCACCTGATATGCGCTCCACACAATTGAATTAGAGACGCCGTTGATTTTCTATGGGAATTGCAGAAATGACTTCTAAAGCCTCAAAATAATGACTTTTTTTCCTAAGGTGGTAGGATGAAACTCAGTGCGGGCTGGATGGGGTCCCCCTGGGCACCGCAGACCTAAGCTTGTTTAAACTCCTACCTCTTAAAAGGGACCGAGAAAAAATGACCTTTTCTGCACTCCAATGTAAGTCAATGGGGCGATTTTTTGGGCTATGTGCTAGAAATGAAATTCAGTGCGGATTGGATGAACAGGCACCCTAGGGCACCCAGGATCGGCTTTAGTTTCACGTGTATCTCTTAAAGCCGGCAGAGAAAACCCACCTGATATGCGCTCCACACAATTGAATAGAGACGCCGTTGATTTTCTATGGGAATTGCAGAAATGACTTCTAAGCCTCAAAATAATGACTTTTTTTCCTAAGGTGGTAGGAATGAAACTCAGTGCGGGCTGGATGGGGTCCCCCTGGGCACCGCAGACCTAAGCTTGTTTAACTCCTACCTCTTAAAGGGACCGAGAAAAAATGACCTTTTCTGCACTCCAATGTAAGTCAATGGGGGCGATTTTTTGGCTATGTGCTAAAAATGAAATTCAGTGCGGATTGGATGACAGGCACCCTAGGCACCCAGGATCGGCTTTAGTTTCACGTGTATCTCTTAAGCCGGCAGAGAAACCCACCTGATATGCGCTCCACACAATTGAATTAGAGACGCCGTTGATTTTCTATGGGAATTGCAGAAAATGACTTCTAAGCCTCAAAATAATGACTTTTTTCCTAAGGTGGTAGGAATGAAACTCAGTGCGGGCTGGATGGGGTCCCCCCTGGGCACCGCAGACCTAAGCTTGTTTAACTCCTACCTCTTAAAGGGACCGAGAAAAAAATGACCTTTTCTGCACTCCAATGTAAGTCAATGGGGCGATTTTTGGCTATGTGCTAGAAATGAAATTCAGTGCGGATTGGATGACAGGCACCCTAGGCACCCAGGATCGGCTTTAGTTTCACGTGTATCTCTTAAGCCGGCAGAGAAAACCCACCTGATATGCGCTCCACACAATTGAATAGAGACGCCGTTGATTTTCTATGGGAATTGCAGAAATGACTTCTAAGCCTCAAAATAATGACTTTTTTTCCTAAGGTGGTAGGAATGAAACTCAGTGCGGGCTGGATGGGGTCCCCCCTGGGCACCGCAGACCTAAGCTTGTTTAACTCCTACCTCTTAAAGGGACCGAGAAAAAATGACCTTTTCTGCACTCCAATGTAAGTCAATGGGGCGATTTTTTGGCTATGTGCTAGAAATGAAATTCAGTGCGGATTGGATGACAGGCACCCTAGGCACCCAGGATCGGCTTTAGTTTCACGTGTATCTCTTAAGCCGGCAGAGAAAACCCACCTGATATGCGCTCCACACAATTGAATAGAGACGCCAGTTGATTTTCTATGGGAATTGCAGAAATGACTTCTAAGCCTCAAAATAATGACTTTTTTTCCTAAGGTGGTAGGAATGAAACTCAGTGCGGGCTGGATGGGGTCCCCCCTGGGCACCGCAGACCTAAGCTTGTTTAACTCCTACCTCTTAAAGGGACCGAGAAAAAATGACCTTTTCTGCACTCCAATGTAAGTCAATGGGGCGATTTTTTGGCTATGTGCTAGAAATGAAATTCAGTGCGGATTGGATGACAGGCACCCTAGGCACCCAGGATCGGCTTTAGTTTCACGTGTATCTCTTAAGCCGGCAGAGAAAACCCACCTGATATGCGCTCCACACAATTGAATAGAGACGCCGTTGATTTTCTATGGGAATTGCAGAAATGACTTCTAAGCCTCAAAATAATGACTTTTTTTCCTAAGGTGGTAGGAATGAAACTCAGTGCGGGCTGGATGGGGTCCCCCCTGGGCACCGCAGACCTAAGCTTGTTTAACTCCTACCTCTTAAAGGGACCGAGAAAAAATGACCTTTTCTGCACTCCAATGTAAGTCAATGGGGCGATTTTTTGGCTATGTGCTAGAAATGAAATTCAGTGCGGATTGGATGACAGGCACCCTAGGCACCCAGGATCGGCTTTAGTTTCACGTGTATCTCTTAAGCCGGCAGAGAAAACCCACCTGATATGCGCTCCACACAATTGAATAGAGACGCCGTTGATTTTCTATGGGAATTGCAGAAATGACTTCTAAGCCTCAAATAATGACTTTTTTTCCTAAGGTGGTAGGAATGAAACTCAGTGCGGGCTGGATGGGGTCCCCCCTGGGCACCGCAGACCTAAGCTTGTTTAACTCCTACCTCTTAAAGGGACCGAGAAAAAATGACCTTTTCTGCACTCCAATGTAAGTCAATGGGGCGATTTTTTGGCTATGTGCTAGAAATGAAATTCAGTGCGGATTGGATGACAGGCACCCTAGGCACCCAGGATCGGCTTTAGTTTCACGTGTATCTCTTAAGCCGGCAGAGAAAACCCACCTGATATGCGCTCCACACAATTGAATAGAGACGCCGTTGATTTTCTATGGGAATTGCAGAAATGACTTCTAAGCCTCAAAATAATGACTTTTTTTCCTAAGGTGGTAGGAATGAAACTCAGTGCGGGCTGGATGGGGTCCCCCCTGGGCACCGCAGACCTAAGCTTGTTTAACTCCTACCTCTTAA
>NW_027209979.1:45000-47500 GCF_027789765.1 Dendropsophus ebraccatus
AGAAAACCCACCTGATATGCGCTCCACACAATTGAATTAGAGACGCCGTTGATTTTCTATGGGAATTGCAGAAATGACTTCTAAGCCTCAAAATAATGACTTTTTTTCCTAAGGTGGTAGGAATGAAACTCAGTGCGGGCTGGATGGGGTCCCCCCTGGGCACCGCAGACCTAAGCTTGTTTAACTCCTACCTCTTAAAGGGACCGAGAAAAAATGACCTTTTCTGCACTCCAATGTAAGTCAATGGGGCGATTTTTTGGCTATGTGCTAGAAATGAAATTCAGTGCGGATTGGATGACAGGCACCCTAGGCACCCAGGATCGGCTTTAGTTTCACGTGTATCTCTTAAGCCGGCAGAGAAAACCCACCTGATATGCGCTCCACACAATTGAATTAGAGACGCCGTTGATTTTCTATGGGAATTGCAGAAATGACTTCTAAGCCTCAAAATAATGACTTTTTTTCCTAAGGTGGTAGGAATGAAACTCAGTGCGGGCTGGATGGGGTCCCCCCTGGGCACCGCAGACCTAAGCTTGTTTAACTCCTACCTCTTAAAGGGACCGAGAAAAAATGACCTTTTCTGCACTCCAATGTAAGTCAATGGGGCGATTTTTTGGCTATGTGCTAGAAATGAAATTCAGTGCGGATTGGATGACAGGCACCCTAGGCACCCAGGATCAGGCTTTAGTTTCACGTGTATCTCTTAAGCCGGCAGAGAAAACCCACCTGATATGCGCTCCACACAATTGAATTAGAGACGCCGTTGATTTTCTATGGGAATTGCAGAAATGACTTCTAAGCCTCAAAATAATGACTTTTTTTCCTAAGGTGGTAGGAATGAAACTCAGTGCGGGCTGGATGGGGTCCCCCCTGGGCACCGCAGACCTAAGCTTGTTTAACTCCTACCTCTTAAAGGGACCGAGAAAAAATGACCTTTTCTGCACTCCAATGTAAGTCAATGGGGCGATTTTTTGGCTATGTGCTAGAAATGAAATTCAGTGCGGATTGGATGACAGGCACCCTAGGCACCCAGGATCGGCTTTAGTTTCACGTGTATCTCTTAAGCCGGCAGAGAAAACCCACCTGATATGCGCTCCACACAATTGAATTAGAGACGCCGTTGATTTTCTATGGGAATTGCAGAAATGACTTCTAAGCCTCAAAATAATGACTTTTTTTCCTAAGGTGGTAGGAATGAAACTCAGTGCGGGCTGGATGGGGTCCCCCCTGGGCACCGCAGCTCTAAGCTTGTTTAACTCCTACCTCTTAAAGGGACCGAGAAAAAATGACCTTTTCTGCACTCCAATGTAAGTCAATGGGGCGATTTTTTGGCTATGTGCTAGAAATGAAATTCAGTGCGGATTGGATGACAGGCACCCTAGGCACCCAGGATCGGCTTTAGTTTCACGTGTATCTCTTAAGCCGGCAGAGAAAATCCCACCTGATATGCGCTCCACACAATTGAATTAGAGACGCCAGTTGATTTTCTATGGGAATTGCAGAAATGTACTTCTAAGCCTCAAAATAATGACTTTTTTTCCTAAGGTGGTAGGAATGAAACTCAGTGCGGGCTGGATGGGGTCCCCCCTGGGCACCGCAGACCTAAGCTTGTTTAACTCCTACCTCTTAAAGGGACCGAGAAAAAATGACCTTTTCTGCACTCCAATGTAAGTCAATGGGGCGATTTTTTGGCTATGTGCTAGAAATGAAATTCAGTGCGGATTGGATGACAGGCACCCTAGGCACCCAGGATCGGCTTTAGTTTCACGTGTATCTCTTAAGCCGGCAGAGAAAATCCACCTGATATGCGCTCCACACAATTGAATAGAGACGCCATTGATTTTCTATGGGAATTGCAGAAATGACTTCTAAGCCTCAAAATAATGACTTTTTTTCCTAAGGTGGTAGGAATGAAACTCAGTGCGGGCTGGATGGGGTCCCCCCTGGGCACCGCAGACCTAAGCTTGTTTAACTCCTACCTCTTAAAGGGACCGAGAAAAAATGACCTTTTCTGCACTCCAATGTAAGTCAATGGGGCGATTTTTTGGCTATGTGCTAGAAATGAAATTCAGTGCGGATTGGATGACAGGCACCCTAGGCACCCAGGATCGGCTTTAGTTTCACGTGTATCTCTTAAGCCGGCAGAGAAAATCCACCTGATATGCGCTCCACACAATTGAATTAGAGACGCCAGTTGATTTTCTTTGGGAATTGCAGAAATGACTTCTAAGCCTCAAAATAATGACTTTTTTTCCTAAGGTGGTAGGAATGAAACTCAGTGCGGGCTGGATGGGGTCCCCCCTGGGCACCGCAGACCTAAGCTTGTTTAACTCCTACCTCTTAAAGGGACCGAGAAAAAATGACCTTTTCTGCACTCCAATGTAAGTCAATGGGGCAATTTTTTGGCTATGTGCTAGAAATGAAATTCAGTGCGGATTGGATGACAGGCACCCTAGGCACCCAGGATCGGCTTTAGTTTCACGTGTATCTCTTAAGCCGG
>NW_027209979.1:52500-169623 GCF_027789765.1 Dendropsophus ebraccatus
GGATCCGGGCAGCTGTCAGTGAACCGGGCCGGCGAGGACTGGTGGTGCGCGGGGCTCCCCCGCTCCGGGCTGTGACAGGAGTGGAATGCGGCCTGGGAGATGGGGCAGCCCCGGCGTCCACCGCCCGCCGCCGCCGCCGCTGTTTCCACCTGGTGGCCCTGGACGCCGGGGCTGCCCCATCTCCCAGGCCGCATTCCACTCCTGTCACAGCCCGGAGCGGGGGAGCCCCGCGCACCACCAGTCCTCGCCGGCCCGGTTCACTGACAGCTGCCCGGATCCCTCTCAGGTCTGAATAGGATTTTTCTGCCCCGATTAGACCCCCCCGATGCCCCATCATCCCCTCACCTCCATCATCCCCTCACCTCCTCTCTGCCCCCATCGCTCTCGGGTCCGGCAACCGCAGGGGGGACAGCATGCAGCAGACGCTGCTGTGCCCTGCTCCCCCTGCCATCAGCCTTACTCTCTCCATCTTCCCCCCGCAGCATCTCCAAGCCCGTTCCCCCACAGAACGCTGCTGAGCTGCTGCTGGGGGAAAGAAGGAGAGAGCTGCGGTGACTGGTGCCGGGACATTGCTGGGTGATAGCAATGTCCCGGCACCCAAAGCAAAAGTTTATTAAATTTCTCCCCCTCCGGCGTGGGGGCGGGGGGGAGAGAGAGCTGCACACAGTTCTCCTGTCCACTCACTGTGCGGTCTCTCTCTCCTCCCCGGTTCTCGGGCTGGGACCTCAAGAAAATGGCGCCGCCACCCGCCCCATGTACTGTAGCTGTGTACTGCGCATGTCTATGCACATGCGCAGTACACAGTGACGGAGCCTCCAGTGAAGTGAACCAGACGGACTCCGTCGGTTCACTTCAATGATGTGGAGGTGCCGTATAGTGTCTGTGTGTGTGTCGTGAAATGACGTCACACACAGACACTATAAACATGGCAGCCCCCTGTGCAGCAATACATTTTAGAAAAAAATAGTGAAACACTACATTAAAAAAAAAAAAAAACATCCTACAGACTTATTTATACTTATTACTTTTCATTAAAAAATTATCAAAAATGTGACACTGTCCCTTTAAGCCGGCAGAGAAAACCCACCTGATATGCGCTCCACACAATTGAATTAGAGACGCCGTTGATTTTCTATGGGAATTGCAGAAATGACTTCTAAGCCTCAAAATAATGACTTTTTTTCCTAAGGTGGTAGGAATGAAACTCAGTGTGGGCTGGATAGGGTCCCCCCTGGGCACCGCAGACCTAAGCTTGTTTAACTCCTACCTCTTAAAGGGACCGAGAAAAAAATGACCTTTTCTGCACTCCAATGTAAGTCAATGGGGCGATTTTTTGGCTATGTGCTAGAAATGAAATTCAGTGCGGATTGGATGACAGGCACCCTAGGCACCCAGGATCGGCTTTAGTTTAACGTGTATCTCTTAAGCCGGCAGAGAAAACCCACCTGATATGCGCTCCACACAATTGAATTAGAGACGCCGTTGATTTTCTATGGGAATTGCAGAAATGACTTCTAAGCCTCAAAATAATGACTTTTTTTCCTAAGGTGTTAGGAATGAAACTCAGTGCGGGCTGGATGGGGTCCCCCTTGGGCACCGCAGACCTAAGCTTGTTTAACTCCTACCTCTTAAAGGGACCGAGAAAAAATGACATTTTCTGCACTCCAATGTAAGTCAATGGGGCGATTTTTTGGCTATGTGCTAGAAATGAAATTCAGTGCGGATTGGATGACAGGCACCCTAGGCACCCAGGATCGGCTTTAGTTTCACGTGTATCTCTTAAGCCGGCAGAGAAAATCCACCTGATATGCGCTCCACACAATTGAATAGAGACGCCATTGATTTTCTATGGGAATTGCAGAAATGACTTCTAAGCCTCAAAATAATGACTTTTTTTCCTAAGGTGGTAGGAATGAAACTCAGTGTGGGCTGGATGGGGTCCCCCCTGGGCACCGCAGACCTAAGCTTGTTTAACTCCTACCTCTTAAAGGGACCGAGAAAAAATGACATTTTCTGCACTCCAATGTAAGTCAAAGGGGCGATTTTTTGGCTATGTGCTAGAAATGAAATTCAGTGCGGATTGGATGACAGGCACCCTAGGCACCCAGGATCGGCTTTAGTTTCACGTGTATCTCTTAAGCCGGCAGAGAAAATCCACCTGATATGCGCTCCACACAATTGAATAGAGACGCCATTGATTTTCTATGGGAATTGCAGAAATGACTTCTAAGCCTCAAAATAATGACTTTTTTTCCTAAGGTGGTAGGAATGAAACTCAGTGTGGGCTGGATGGGGTCCCCCCTGGGCACCGCAGACCTAAGCTTGTTTAACTCCTACCTCTTAAAGGGACCGAGAAAAAATGACCTTTTCTGCACTCCAATGTAAGTCAATGGGGCGATTTTTTGGCTATGTGCTAGAAATGAAATTCAGTGCGGATTGGATGACAGGCACCCTAGGCACCCAGGATCGGCATTAGTTTCACGTGTATCTCTTAAGCCGGCAGAGAAAACCCACCTGATATGCGCTCCACACAATTGAATTAGAGACGCCGTTGATTTTCTATGGGAATTGCAGAAATGACTTCTAAGCCTCAAAATAATGACTTTTTTTCCTAAGGTGGTAGGAATGAAACTCAGTGCGGGCTGGATGGGGTCCCCCCTGGGCACCGCAGACCTAAGCTTGTTTAACTCCTACCTCTTAAAGGGACCGAGAAAAAATGACCTTTTCTGCACTCCAATGTAAGTCAATGGGGCGATTTTTTGGCTATGTGCTAGAAATGAAATTCAGTGCGGATTGGATGACAGGCACCCTAGGCACCCAGGATCGGCTTTAGTTTCACGTGTATCTCTTAAGCCGGCAGAGAAAACCCACCTGATATGCGCTCCACACAATTGAATTAGAGACGCCGTTGATTTTCTATGGGAATTGCAGAAATGACTTCTAAGCCTCAAAATAATGACTTTTTTTCCTAAGGTGGTAGGAATGAAAATCAGTGCGGGCTGGATGGGGTCCCCCCTGGGCACCGCAGACCTAAGCTTGTTTAACTCCTACCTCTTAAAGGGACCGAGAAAAAATGACCTTTTCTGCACTCCAATGTAAGTCAATGGGGCGATTTTTTGGCTATGTGCTAGAAATGAAATTCAGTGCGGATTGGATGACAGGCACCCTAGGCACCCAGGATCGGCTTTAGTTTCACGTGTATCTCTTAAGCCGGCAGAGAAAATCCACCTGATATGCGCTCCACACAATTGAATAGAGACGCCATTGATTTTCTATGGGAATTGCAGAAATGTCTTCTAAGCCTCAAAATAATGACTTTTTTTTCCTAAGGTGGTAGGAATGAAACTCAGTGTGGGCTGGATGGGGTCCCCCCTGGGCACCGCAGACCTAAGCTTGTTTAACTCCTACCTCTTAAAGGGACCGAGAAAAAATGACCTTTTCTGCACTCCAATGTAAGTCAATGGGGCGATTTTTTGGCTATGTGCTAGAAATGAAATTCAGTGCGGATTGGATGACAGGCACCCTAGGCACCCAGGATCAGCTTTAGTTTCACGTGTATCTCTTAAGCCGGCAGAGAAAACCCACCTGATATGCGCTCCACACAATTGAATTAGAGACGCCGTTGATTTTCTATGGGAATTGCAGAAATGACTTCTAAGCCTCAAAATAATGACTTTTTTTCCTAAGGTGGTAGGAATGAAACTCAGTGCGGGCTGGATGGGGTCCCCCCTGGGCACCGCAGACCTAAGCTTGTTTAACTCCTACCTCTTAAAGGGACCGAGAAAAAATGACCTTTTCTGCACTCCAATGTAAGTCAATGGGGCGATTTTTTGGCTATGTGCTAGAAATGAAATTCAGTGCGGATTGGATGACAGGCACCCTAGGCACCCAGGATCGGCTTTAGTTTCACGTGTATCTCTTAAGCCGGCAGAGAAAATCCACCTGATATGCGCTCCACACAATTGAATAGAGACGCCATTGATTTTCTATGGGAATTGCAGAAATGACTTCTAAGCCTCAAAATAATGACTTTTTTTCCTAAGGTGGTAGGAATGAAACTCAGTGTGGGCTGGATGGGGTCCCCCCTGGGCACCGCAGACCTAAGCTTGTTTAACTCCTACCTCTTAAAGGGACCGAGAAAAAATGACCTTTTCTGCACTCCAATGTAAGTCAATGGGGCGATTTTTTGGCTATGTGCTAGAAATGAAATTCAGTGCGGATTGGATGACAGGCACCCTAGGCACCCAGGATCGGCTTTAGTTTCACGTGTATCTCTTAAGCCGGCAGAGAAAACCCACCTGATATGCGCTCCACACAATTGAATTAGAGACGCCGTTGATTTTCTATGGGAATTGCAGAAATGACTTCTAAGCCTCAAAATAATGACTTTTTTTCCTAAGGTGGTAGGAATGAAACTCAGTGCGGGCTGGATGGGGTCCCCCCTGGGCACCGCAGACCTAAGCTTGTTTAACTCCTACCTCTTAAAGGGACCGAGAAAAAATGACCTTTTCTGCACTCCAATGTAAGTCAATGGGGCGATTTTTTGGCTATGTGCTAGAAATGAAATTCAGTGCGGATTGGATGACAGGCACCCTAGGCACCCAGGATCGGCTTTAGTTTCACGTGTATCTCTTAAGCCGGCAGAGAAAATCCACCTGATATGCGCTCCACACAATTGAATAGAGACGCCATTGATTTTCTATGGGAATTGCAGAAATGACTTCTAAGCCTCAAAATAATGACTTTTTTTCCTAAGGTGGTAGGAATGAAACTAAGTGTGGGCTGGATGGGGTCCCCCCTGGGCACCGCAGACCTAAGCTTGTTTAACTCCTACCTCTTAAAGGGACCGAGAAAAAATGACCTTTTCTGCACTCCAATGTAAGTCAATGGGGCGATTTTTTGGCTATGTGCTAGAAATGAAATTCAGTGCGGATTGGATGACAGGCACCCTAGGCACCCAGGATCGGCTTTAGTTTCACGTGTATCTCTTAAGCCGGCAGAGAAAACCCACCTGATATGCGCTCCACACAATTGAATTAGAGACGCCGTTGATTTTCTATGGGAATTGCAGAAATGACTTCTAAGCCTCAAAATAATGACTTTTTTTCCTAAGCTGGTAGGAATGAAACTCAGTGCGGGCTGGATGGGGTCCCCCCTGGGCACCGCAGACCTAAGCTTGTTTAACTCCTACCTCTTAAAGGGACCGAGAAAAAATGACCTTTTCTGCACTCCAATGTAAGTCAATGGGGCGATTTTTTGGCTATGTGCTAGAAATGAAATTCAGTGCGGATTGGATGACAGGCACCCTAGGCACCCAGGATCGGCTTTAGTTTCATGTGTATCTCTTAAGCCGGCAGAGAAAACCCACCTGATATGCGCTCCACACAATTGAATAGAGACGCCGTTGATTTTCTATGGGAATTGCAGAAATGACTTCTAAGCCTCAAAATAATGACTTTTTCCTAAGGTGGTAGGAATGAAACTCAGTGCGGGCTGGATGGGGTCCCCCCTGGGCACCGCAGCTCTAAGCTTGTTTAACTCCTACCTCTTAAAGGGACCGAGAAATAATGACCTTTTCTGCACTCCAATGTAAGTCAATGGGGCGATTTTTTGGCTATGTGCTAGAAATGAAATTCAGTGCGGATTGGATGACAGGCACCCTAGGCACCCAGGATCGGCTTTAGTTTCACGTGTATCTCTTAAGGCGGCAGAGAAAATCCACCTGATATGCGCTCCACACAATTGAATAGAGACGCCATTGATTTTCTATGGGAATTGCAGAAATGACTTCTAAGCCTCAAAATAATGACTTTTTTTCCTAAGGTGGTAGGAATGAAACTCAGAGCGGGCTGGATGGGGTCCCCCTTGGCACCACAGACCTAAGCTTGTTTAACTCCTACCTCTTAAAGGGACCGAGAAAAAATGACCTTTTCTGCACTCCAATGTAAGTCAATGGGGCGATATTTTGGCTATGTGCTAGAAATGAAATTCAGTGCGGATTGGATGACAGGCACCCTAGGCACCCAGGATCGGCTTTAGTTTCACGTGTATCTCTTAAGCCGGCAGAGAAAATCCACCTGATATGCGCTCCACACAATTGAATAGAGACGCCAT
The DNA here is from genome assembly GCF_027789765.1 of Dendropsophus ebraccatus. Lineage (NCBI taxonomy): Eukaryota > Metazoa > Chordata > Amphibia > Anura > Hylidae > Dendropsophus > Dendropsophus ebraccatus. The sequence goes on from NW_027209979.1 coordinate 58,615, forward strand.
TGATTTTCTATGGGAATTGCAGAAATGACTTCTAAGCCTCAAAATAATGACTTTTTTTCCTAAGGTGGTAGGAATGAAACTCAGTGCGGGCTGGATGGGGTCCCCCCTGGGCACCGCAGACCTAAGCTTGTTTAACTCCTACCTCTTAAAGGGACCGAGAAAAAATGACCTTTTCTGCACTCCAATGTAAGTCAATGGGGCGATTTTTTGGCTATGTGCTAGAAATGAAATTCAGTGCGGATTGGATGACAGGCACCCTAGGCACCCAGGATCGGCTTTAGTTTCACGTGTATCTCTTAAGCCGGCAGAGAAAACCCACCTGATATGCGCTCCACACAATTGAATTAGAGACGCCGTTGATTTTCTATGGGAATTGCAGAAATGACTTCTAAGCCTCAAAATAATGACTTTTTTTCCTAAGGTGGTAGGAATGAAACTCAGTGCGGGCTGGATGGGGTCCCCCCTGGGCACCGCAGACCTAAGCTTGTTTAACTCCTACCTCTTAAAGGGACCGAGAAAAAATGACCTTTTCTGCACTCCAATGTAAGTCAATGGGGCGATTTTTTGGCTATGTGCTAGAAATGAAATTCAGTGCGGATTGGATGACAGGCACCCTAGGCACCCAGGATCGGCTTTAGTTTCATGTGTATCTCTTAAGCCGGCAGAGAAAACCCACCTGATATGCGCTCCACACAATTGAATAGAGACGCCGTTGATTTTCTATGGGAATTGCAGAAATGACTTCTAAGCCTCAAAATAATGACTTTTTCCTAAGGTGGTAGGAATGAAACTCAGTGCGGGCTGGATGGGGTCCCCCCTGGGCACCGCAGCTCTAAGCTTGTTTAACTCCTACCTCTTAAAGGGACCGAGAAAAAATGACCTTTTCTGCACTCCAATGTAAGTCAATGGGGCGATTTTTTGGCTATGTGCTAGAAATGAAATTCAGTGCGGATTGGATGACAGGCACCCTAGGCACCCAGGATCGGCTTTAGTTTCACGTGTATCTCTTAAGGCGGCAGAGAAAATCCACCTGATATGCGCTCCACACAATTGAATAGAGACGCCATTGATTTTCTATGGGAATTGCAGAAATGACTTCTAAGCCTCAAAATAATGACTTTTTTTCCTAAGGTGGTAGGAATGAAACTCAGAGCGGGCTGGATGGGGTCCCCCTTGGCACCACAGACCTAAGCTTGTTTAACTCCTACCTCTTAAAGGGACCGAGAAAAAATGACCTTTTCTGCACTCCAATGTAAGTCAATGGGGCGATATTTTGGCTATGTGCTAGAAATGAAATTCAGTGCGGATTGGATGACAGGCACCCTAGGCACCCAGGATCGGCTTTAGTTTCACGTGTATCTCTTAAGCCGGCAGAGAAAATCCACCTGATATGCGCTCCACACAATTGAATAGAGACGCCATTGATTTTCTATGGGAATTGCAGAAATGACTTCTAAGCCTCAAAATAATGACTTTTTTTCCTAAGGTGGTAGGAATGAAACTCAGTGTGGGCTGGATGGGGTCCCCCCTGGGCACCGCAGACCTAAGCTTGTTTAACTCCTACCTCTTAAAGGGACCGAGAAAAAATGACCTTTTCTGCACTCCAATGTAAGTCAATGGGGCGATTTTTTGGCTATGTGCTAGAAATGAAATTCAGTGCGGATTGGATGACAGGCACCCTAGGCACCCAGGATCGGCTTTAGTTTCACGTGTATCTCTTAAGCCGGCAGAGAAAACCCACCTGATATGCGCTCCACACAATTGAATTAGAGACGCCGTTGATTTTCTATGGGAATTGCAGAAATGACTTCTAAGCCTCAAAATAATGACTTTTTTTCCTAAGGTGGTAGGAATGAAACTCAGTGCGGGCTGGATGGGGTCCCCCCTGGGCACCGCAGCTCTAAGCTTGTTTAACTCCTACCTCTTAAAGGGACCGAGAAAAAATGACCTTTTCTGCACTCCAATGTAAGTCAATGGGGCGATTTTTTGGCTATGTGCTAGAAATGAAATTCAGTGCGGATTGGATGACAGGCACCCTAGGCACCCAGGATCGGCTTTAGTTTCACGTTTATCTCTTAAGGCGGCAGAGAAAATCCACCTGATATGCGCTCCACACAATTGAATAGAGACGCCATTGATTTTCTATGGGAATTGCAGAAATGACTTCTAAGCCTCAAAATAATGACTTTTTTTCCTAAGGTGGTAGGAATGAAACTCAGTGTGGGCTGGATGGGGTCCCCCCTGGGCACCGCAGACCTAAGCTTGTTTAACTCCTACCTCTTAAAGGGGCCGAGAAAAAATGACCTTTTCTGCACTCCAATGTAAGTCAATGGGGCGATTTTTTGGCTATGTGCTAGAAATGAAATTCAGTGCGGATTGGATGACAGGCACCCTAGGCACCCAGGATCGGCTTTAGTTTCACGTGTATCTCTTAAGCCGGCAGAGAAAACCCACCTGATATGCGCTCCACACAATTGAATTAGAGACGCCGTTGATTTTCTATGGGAATTGCAGAAATGACTTCTAAGCCTCAAAATAATGACTTTTTTTCCTAAGGTGGTAGGAATGAAACTCAGTGCGGGCTGGATGGGGTCCCCCCTGGGCACCGCAGACCTAAGCTTGTTTAACTCCTACCTCTTAAAGGGACCGAGAAAAAATGACATTTTCTGCACTCCAATGTAAGTCAATGGGGCGATTTTTTGGCTATGTGCTAGAAATGAAATTCAGTGCGGATTGGATGACAGGCACCCTAGGCACCCAGGATCGGCTTTAGTTTCACGTGTATCTCTTAAGCCGGCAGAGAAAATCCACCTGATATGCGCTCCACACAATTGAATAGAGACGCCATTGATTTTCTATGGGAATTGCAGAAATGACTTCTAAGCCTCAAATAATGACTTTTTTTCCTAAGGTGGTAGGAATGAAACTCAGTGTGGGCTGGATGGGGTCCCCCCTGGGCACCGCAGACCTAAGCTTGTTTAACTCCAACCTCTTAAAGGGACCGAGAAAAAATGACCTTTTCTGCACTCCAATGTAAGTCAATGGGGCGATTTTTTGGCTATGTGCTAGAAATGAAATTCAGTGCGGATTGGATGACAGGCACCCTAGGCACCCAGGATCGGCTTTAGTTTCACGTGTATCTCTTAAGCCGGCAGAGAAAACCCACCTGATATGCGCTCCACACAATTGAATTAGAGACGCCGTTGATTTTCTATGGGAATTGCAGAAATGACTAATAAGCCTCAAAATAATGACTTTTTTTCCTAAGGTGGTAGGAATGAAACTCAGTGCGGGCTGGATGGGGTCCCCCCTGGGCACCGCAGACCTAAGCTTGTTTAACTCCTACCTCTTAAAGGGACCGAGAAAAAATGACCTTTTCTGCACTCCAATGTAAGTCAATGGGGCGATTTTTTGGCTATGTGCTAGAAATGAAATTCAGTGCGGATTGGATGACAGGCACCCTAGGCACCCAGGATCGGCTTTAGTTTCATGTGTATCTCTTAAGCCGGCAGAGAAAACCCACCTGATATGCGCTCCACACAATTGAATAGAGACGCCGTTGATTTTCTATGGGAATTGCAGAAATGACTTCTAAGCCTCAAAATAATGACTTTTTTTCCTAAGGTGGTAGGAATGAAACTCAGTGCGGGCTGGATGGGGTCCCCCCTGGGCACCGCAGCTCTAAGCTTGTTTAACTCCTACCTCTTAAAGGGACCGAGAAAAAATGACCTTTTCTGCACTCCAATGTAAGTCAATGGGGCGATTTTTTGGCTATGTGCTAGAAATGAAATTCAGTGCGGATTGGATGACAGGCACCCTAGGCACCCAGGATCGGCTTTAGTTTCACGTGTATCTCTTAAGGCGGCAGAGAAAATCCACCTGATATGCGCTCCACACAATTGAATAGAGACGCCGTTGATTTTCTATGGGAATTGCAGAAATGACTTCTAAGCCTCAAAATAATGACTTTTTTTCCTAAGGTGGTAGGAATGAAACTCAGTGCGGGCTGGATGGGGTCCCCCCTGGGCACCGCAGCTCTAAGCTTGTTTAACTCCTACCTCTTAAAGGGACCGAGAAAAAATGACCTTTTCTGCACTCCAATGTAAGTCAATGGGGCGATTTTTTGGCTATGTGCTAGAAATGAAATTCAGTGCGGATTGGATGACAGGCACCCTAGGCACCCAGGATCGGCTTTAGTTTCACGTGTATCTCTTAAGGCGGCAGAGAAAATCCACCTGATATGCGCTCCACACAATTGAATAGAGACGCCATTGATTTTCTATGGGAATTGCAGAAATGACTTCTAAGCCTCAAAATATTGACTTTTTTTCCTAAGGTGGTAGGAATGAAACTCAGTGTGGGCTGGATGGGGTCCCCCCTGGGCACCGCAGACCTAATCTTGTTTAACTCCTACCTCTTAAAGGGACCGAGAAAAAATGACCTTTTCTGCACTCCAATGTAAGTCAATGGGGCGATTTTTTGGCTATGTGCTAGAAATGAAATTCAGTGCGGATTGGATGACAGGCACCCTAGGCACCCAGGATCGGCTTTAGTTTCACGTGTATCTCTTAAGCCGGCAGAGAAAACCCACCTGATATGCTCTCCACACAATTGAATTAGAGACGCCGTTGATTTTCTATGGGAATTGCAGAAATGACTTCTAAGCCTCAAAATAATGACTTTTTTTCCTAAGGTGGTAGGAATGAAACTCAGTGCGGGCTGGATGGGGTCCCCCTTGGGCACCGCAGACCTAAGCTTGTTAACTCCTACCTCTTAAAGGGACCGAGAAAAAATGACATTTTCTGCACTCCAATGTAAGTCAATGGGGCGATTTTTTGGCTATGTGCTAGAAATGAAATTCAGTGCGGATTGGATGACAGGCACCCTAGGCACCCAGGATCGGCTTTAGTTTCACGTGTATCTCTTAAGCCGGCAGAGAAAACCCCACCTGATATGCGCTCCACACAATTGAATAGAGACGCCGTTGATTTTCTATGGGAATTGCAGAAATGACTTCTAAGCCTCAAAATTATGACTTTTTTTCCTAAGGTGGTAGGAATGAAACTCAGTGCGGGCTGGATGGGGTCCCCCCTGGGCACCGCAGACCTAAGCTTGTTTAACTCCTACCTCTTAAAGGGACCGAGAAAAAATGACCTTTTCTGCACTCCAATGTAAGTCAATGGGGCGATTTTTTGGCTATGTGCTAGAAATGAAATTCAGTGCGGATTGGATGACAGGCACCCTAGGCACCCAGGATCGGCTTTAGTTTCACGTGTATCTCTTAAGCCGGCAGAGAAAACCCACCTGATATGCGCTCCACACAATTGAATTAGAGACGCCAGTTGATTTTCTATGGGAATTGCAGAAATGACTTCTAAGCCTCAAAATAATGACTTTTTTTCCTAAGGTGGTAGGAATGAAACTCAGTGCGGGCTGGATGGGGTCCCCCCTGGGCACCGCAGACCTAAGCTTGTTTAACTCCTACCTCTTAAAGGGACCGAGAAAAAATGACCTTTTCTGCACTCCAATGTAAGTCAATGGGGCGATTTTTTGGCTATGTGCTAGAAATGAAATTCAGTGCGGATTGGATGACAGGCACCCTAGGCACCCAGGATCGGCTTTAGTTTCACGTGTATCTCTTAAGCCGGCAGAGAAAATCCCACCTGATATGCGCTCCACACAATTGAATTAGAGACGCCGTTGATTTTCTATGGGAATTGCAGAAATGACTTCTAAGCCTCAAAATAATGACTTTTTTTCCTAAGGTGGTAGGAATGAAACTCAGTGCGGGCTGGATGGGGTCCCCCCTGGGCACCGCAGACCTAAGCTTGTTTAACTCCTACCTCTTAAAGGGACCGAGAAAAAATGACCTTTTCTGCACTCCAATGTAAGTCAATGGGGCGATTTTTTGGCTATGTGCTAGAAATGAAATTCAGTGCGGATTGGATGACAGGCACCCTAGGCACCCAGGATCGGCTTTAGTTTCACGTGTATCTCTTAAGCCGGCAGAGAAAATCCACCTGATATGCGCTCCACACAATTGAATAGAGACGCCATTGATTTTCTATGGGAATTGCAGAAATGACTTCTAAGCCTCAAAATAATGACTTTTTTTTCCTAAGGTGGTAGGAATGAAACTCAGTGTGGGCTGGATGGGGTCCCCCCTGGGCACCGCAGACCTAAGCTTGTTTAACTCCTACCTCTTAAAGGGACCGAGAAAAAATGACCTTTTCTGCACTCCAATGTAAGTCAATGGGGCGATTTTTTGGCTATGTGCTAGAAATGAAATTCAGTGCGGATTGGATGACAGGCACCCTAGGCACCCAGGATCGGCTTTAGTTTCACGTGTATCTCTTAAGCCGGCAGAGAAAAACCACCTGATATGCGCTCCACACAATTGAATTAGAGACGCCGTTGATTTTCTATGGGAATTGCAGAAATGACTTCTAAGCCTCAAAATAATGACTTTTTTTCCTAAGGTGGTAGGAATGAAACTCAGTGCGGGCTGGATGGGGTCCCCCCTGGGCACCGCAGACCTAAGCTTGTTTAACTCCTACCTCTTAAAGGGACCGAGAAAAAATGACCTTTTCTGCACTCCAATGTAAGTCAATGGGGCGATTTTTTGGCTATGTGCTAGAAATGAAATTCAGTGCGGATTGGATGACAGGCACCCTAGGCACCCAGGATCGGCTTTAGTTTCACGTGTATCTCTTAAGCCGGCAGAGAAAATCCACCTGATATGCGCTCCACACATTTGAATTAGAGACGCCGTTGATTTTCTATGGGAATTGCAGAAATGACTTCTAAGCCTCAAAATAATGACTTTTTTTCCTAAGGTGGTAGGAATGAAACTCAGTGCGGGCTGGATGGGGTCCCCCCTGGGCACCGCAGACCTAAGCTTGTTTAACTCCTACCTCTTAAAGGGACCGAGAAAAAATGACCTTTTCTGCACTCCAATGTAAGTCAATGGGGCGATTTTTTGGCTATGTGCTAGAAATGAAATTCAGTGCGGATTGGATGACAGGCACCCTAGGCACCCAGGATCGGCTTTAGTTTCACGTGTATCTCTTAAGCCGGCAGAGAAAACCCACCTGATATGCGCTCCACACAATTGAATTAGAGACGCCGTTGATTTTCTATGGGAATTGCAGAAATGACTTCTAAGCCTCAAAATAATGACTTTTTTTCCTAAGGTGGTAGGAATGAAACTCAGTGCGGGCTGGATGGGGTCCCCCCTGGGCACCGCAGACCTAAGCTTGTTTAACTCCTACCTCTTAAAGGGACCGAGAAAAAATGACCTTTTCTGCACTCCAATGTAAGTCAATGGGGCGATTTTTTGGCTATGTGCTAGAAATGAAATTCAGTGCGGATTGGATGACAGGCACCCTAGGCACCCAGGATCGGCTTTAGTTTCACGTGTATCTCTTAAGGCGGCAGAGAAAATCCACCTGATATGCGCTCCACACAATTGAATAGAGACGCCATTGATTTTCTATGGGAATTGCAGAAATGACTTCTAAGCCTCAAAATAATGACTTTTTTTCCTAAGGTGGTAGGAATGAAACTCAGTGTGGGCTGGATGGGGTCCCCCCTGGGCACCGCAGACCTAAGCTTGTTTAACTCCTACCTCTTAAAGGGACCGAGAAAAAATGACCTTTTCTGCACTCCAATGTAAGTCAATGGGGCGATTTTTTGGCTATGTGCTAGAAATGAAATTCAGTGCGGATTGGATGACAGGCACCCTAGGCACCCAGGATCGGCTTTAGTTTCACGTGTATCTCTTAAGCCGGCAGAGAAAACCCACCTGATATGCGCTCCACACAATTGAATAGAGACGCCGTTGATTTTCTATGGGAATTGCAGAAATGACTTCTAAGCCTCAAAATAATGACTTTTTTTCCTAAGGTGGTAGGAATGAAACTCAGTGCGGGCTGGATGGGGTCCCCCCTGGGCACCGCAGACTCTAAGCTTGTTTAACTCCTACCTCTTAAAGGGACCGAGAAAAAATGACCTTTTCTGCACTCCAATGTAAGTCAATGGGGCGATTTTTTGGCTATGTGCTAGAAATGAAATTCAGTGCGGATTGGATGACAGGCACCCTAGGCACCCAGGATCGGCTTTAGTTTCACGTGTATCTCTTAAGGCGGCAGAGAAAATCCACCTGATATGCGCTCCACACAATTGAATAGAGACGCCATTGATTTTCTATGGGAATTGCAGAAATGACTTCTAAGCCTCAAAATAATGACTTTTTTTCCTAAGGTGGTAGGAATGAAACTCAGTGTGGGCTGGATGGGGTCCCCCCTGGGCACCGCAGACCTAAGCTTGTTTAACTCCTACCTCTTAAAGGGACCGAGAAAAAATGACCTTTTCTGCACTCCAATGTAAGTCAATGGGGCGATTTTTTGGCTATGTGCTAGAAATGAAATTCAGTGCGGATTGGATGACAGGCACCCTAGGCACCCAGGATCGGCTTTAGTTTCACGTGTATCTCTTAAGCCGGCAGAGAAAACCCACCTGATATGCGCTCCACACAATTGAATTAGAGACGCCGTTGATTTTCTATGGGAATTGCAGAAATGACTTCTAAGCCTCAAAATAATGACTTTTTTTCCTAAGGTGGTAGGAATGAAACTCAGTGCGGGCTGGATGGGGTCCCCCCTGGGCACCGCAGACCTAAGCTTGTTTAACTCCTACCTCTTAAAGGGACCGAGAAAAAATGACCTTTTCTGCACTCCAATGTAAGTCAATGGGGCGATTTTTTGGCTATGTGCTAGAAATGAAATTCAGTGCGGATTGGATGACAGGCACCCTAGGCACCCAGGATCGGCTTTAGTTTCACGTGTATCTCTTAAGCCGGCAGAGAAAACCCTCCTGATATGCGCTCCACACAATTGAATTAGAGACGCCGTTGATTTTCTATGGGAATTGCAGAAATGACTTCTAAGCCTCAAAATAATGACTTTTTTTCCTAAGGTGGTAGGAATGAAACTCAGTGCGGGCTGGATGGGGTCCCCCCTGGGCACCGCAGACCTAAGCTTGTTTAACTCCTACCTCTTAAAGGGACCGAGAAAAAATGACCTTTTCTGCACTCCAATGTAAGTCAATGGGGCGATTTTTTGGCTATGTGCTAGAAATGAAATTCAGTGCGGATTGGATGACAGGCACCCTAGGCACCCAGGATCGGCTTTAGTTTCACGTGTATCTCTTAAGCCGGCAGAGAAAATCCACCTGATATGCGCTCCACACAATTGAATAGAGACGCCATTGATTTTCTATGGGAATTGCAGAAATGACTTCTAAGCCTCAAAATAATGACTTTTTTTCCTAAGGTGGTAGGAATGAAACTCAGTGTGGGCTGGATGGGGTCCCCCCTGGGCACCGCAGACCTAAGCTTGTTTAACTCCTACCTCTTAAAGGGACCGAGAAAAAATGACCTTTTCTGCACTCCAATGTAAGTCAATGGGGCGATTTTTTGGCTATGTGCTAGAAATGAAATTCAGTGCGGATTGGATGACAGGCACCCTAGGCACCCAGGATCGGCTTTAGTTTCACGTGTATCTCTTAAGCCGGCAGAGAAAACCCACCTGATATGCGCTCCACACAATTGAATTAGAGACGCCGTTGATTTTCTATGGGAATTGCAGAAATGACTTCTAAGCCTCAAAATAATGACTTTTTTTTCCTAAGGTGGTAGGAATGAAACTCAGTGCGGGCTGGATGGGGTCCCCCCTGGGCACCGCAGACCTAAGCTTGTTTAACTCCTACCTCTTAATGTTTCAATATTTTTTATTGAAAAGGATTTTTTCTTTAAAGTTAACAAAGACAATAATTACAACAGACATGAGATTATCACGCATATTAGGTGCATAGAGAAATCTGGACCTGCGAGAAGGTGTAAAGCTAATAAACCCACGAGGTAATTAGACTGGAGCAACAGGTGACGTCCAAGGGGGGTATATCTCCACGGAGCGGGAAGGTAGCCGAGAAAACATTATTGAGAGAGTCTGTGAGGTAGCCCCCCGGCAAGTCCAGAATAGCTCATGGTACAAAGAAACATATAACTATAAACAACATAAATCAACCAAGGAAAAGACACATCACGCAGGTATATAACACCTCCAATCATAGTCGCAGAAGACAATAGGAGATAACAGGGGATAACCGGGGTCAAAGTGGCTCCAGGGGTCATGGCCGTTCTGAGCGTATATGGCGGCTACGTGTATTCACCTCTATGCCTACAAGATTCATGGTATACAATAGTTACTCTTAATCCATAGGTCCCAGATAGCTTGAAAGGATTTAGATGTGTCTCTAGAAAAGGAGATTAATTTCTCCATGGAATAACAATGGTTAACGCTATCTATGACTTCTTGTATGGTGGGGGTAGTAGGCGACTTCCAGTGTCGCGTTATGACTATTCTAGCTACATTGATAATCTTGCAAAATAGGATTCTGTTAGCGGAAGGAACTTCATGAAGGTCCAGGAGTAGCATTGCTTGAGCTGGGGAAATTGCGTGTTGTGTTCCTAAGACAGTGGATAACAAATCATTCACTGTTGACCAGTACGTGTTAAGGCATGAACATTCCCATAGGATATGGAATAAAGAACCAACGTTTCCACAATTTCGCCAGCACAAGGGGGACAATGAAGGGTAGATACAGTGTAGTTTTTGTGGGGTGAAATACCAGTGTAGCCTGGTCTTCAGGACGTTCTCCCTGTGAGGCACGGCTAGAGTGGATTTAAGGGACCATCTGAAGGCCTGAAGCCATTCTTCAGTAGAGAAGGATCTTCCCAAAGAAGATTCCCACCTAACCAAGGCAGGGGGCTTTGCGAATTCAAAAAAGTCACCCAAGATGTTATATATGGGCCGTAGTCCTCTCAATTGGCCTGCGAGAGTGTTATGGATCTCGCTGCACCAGACAGGAGTAGGACTAGGGGCATTGGATAAACAATTTCTAATTTGCAAGTAAAGAAAGAAGTCCCTTTTGGGAACATTATAGGTTCTCCTGAGAGATTGGAAGTCGCATATGTCACCCTCTCTATACATATCTTTAACTCTATAGAGGCCCCTCGCCATCCATAGCTGCAGGGGTCCAAGAGAGGATCCGGGCAGAGCTCCAGATAAGGCGGAGAGGGGTATGGACATCCTAGTTATTGGGGAAGGTGAGCCGCGCAGGGAGTGGGCTTTGCGCCAGAGCTTAAGGCTCGCTATCATGGGTGGGGAAAGAGACGTATGCTTGGGATTACGTAACCATATGTGAGAGTATAAGAGGCCTGGGAGGTATCCATTGCAGAGAGTTCGCTCAATCTGGGCCCAAGGCTTGCAAGGCGTGGGAGTTTCCCACCAATCCTTGAGCTGTGAAAGGATCGTGGCCTGATAATAATAGTATATATCTGGGACTCCCAAGCCGCCCAGCAGAGGCGGTTTTATGAGAATTTGGTAGGCTATACGGGGTTTTTTCCCCTGCCAAATGAACCTCGTGATCAGAGAGCGAACCCTCTGGAAGAATTGTGGTGGGACTATTATTGGTAAAACGCGAAACATGTACATGAGTCTTGGGAGGAGTAGCATCTTAAAGGACGCCACTCTACCCATCCAGGAGATATCTAGTTTAGTTAGTCTATCCGCTTCAGTTTGTATCTCTTTTAGAAGGGGGGGATAGTTAGCTTGATACAGGGTCGATGAATTTGTTGTCATATGTGCGCCTAAGTATTTTAGGGAATGTGGCTTCCAGTCTAGGCTATAGTTTCTCTTTAGGTCTGCTACTACTTTCTCAGGTAGGTGAAACGGCAAGGCTTCCGACTTAGTCTGGTTCAATTTGTAATATGAGACCTTGCCAAACACATCCAGAATGTGTAGGGCCCCTGGCAGAGATGTGCACGGGTTGCTTACAGTCAAAATAACATCGTCCGCGTAAAGCGAGACTTTGTGTATATCCTTGCCAATTCTGATCCCCTGGACCTTAGAAGCAGCCCTAAAAGTGTGGGCAAGGGGTTCTATGGACGCTACGAACACCAGAGGAGATAGAGGGCATCCCTGTCTGGTGCCGTTTGTAATTTTCAATGGGTCGGACAAGACCCCATTCGTAAACACACGAGCAGAGGGTGCTGAATAGAGGGCCTTAATGCTATTTAGTATAGGGCCTGAAAAGCCGAATTTGTGGAGGGCCGAGAAGGCGTAAGACCAGGAGATCCTATCGAACGCCTTCTCGGCGTCCAAGGACACTGCCAGGGCTGGGGTTTTTGTGGTATTGATATGATGAAAAATATTTATTACCCGACGTGTGTTGTCGAACGCTTGGCGTCCTTTCATAAATCCAGTTTGGTCTGGGGCTATAATGGAGGGAAGGACATCAGCTATTCTAGAGGCTAATAATTTGGCGTACAATTTTAAGTCGGAGTTTAATAAGGATATAGGTCTAAAATTAGCTGGTTTATCTGGGGTTTTCCCTGGTTTGGGTAGGGTCACAATCAGTGCGGATTGATTTTCTTCGGGAAATGAGCTGGTGGATTGGGCATTATTGAAAAATTTCAGAAGGTAAGGGCTAAGGATGTCGGCGTATAATCTATAATAATGATTAGTCAGGCCATCTGGGCCGGGAGACTTTCCAATAGGTAATGTTTTGATTTGCTCCAATATTTCCTGGACCGTAAAAGGAGAATTTAAGGATTCTAATTGGATAGGGGATAGTGTAGGAAGGTTAAGCCTGTCAAGGAAGGAATCAATCTCTGATTGGCAGGGTTGAGGGGTGAGAGGGTCATCTTTCAAGTTGTACAGTTTGGAATAGTACTTTTGGAACTCTCCTGCTATGTCACGGGGGTCTGTTAGTTTGCCATTCGAAATCTCGTCTATAATGTGGGCTATGCGTGTTTTAACGTGTTGCGCTTTGAGTTTCGCTGCCAATGTTTTCCCGGCTTTGTCCCCTTCAGCATAATAGAGAGATTTCGTCTTAGCAAGCTTCCTCTCATAATCGTGAAGGAGCAAGAGGCGTAATTGGTTTCTAGCTGTAACTATGCTGGACAACAGGGAGGGGGATTGGTGGGATTTATGTTGTGTTTCTAGGGATTTGATTTCCTCTAGCAATTTTTTAATGGCCGCCATTCTGGCCTTTTTAATTTGGTGGCCCAGTTTCATGCACGTTCCCCTTATGACTGCTTTGTGGGCATTCCATAGGGCGTTAATGTTGATATTATCAATGTCATTCTCTTTAAAATAATTGGTTAACGCGTCGCGAACCGTTTGGCCGTGTTCAGAGTGAGATATTATATGCGAATTACAACGCCATAAGTAGGTTTGAGGGCTGTTGTGTAGTTCTCTGATAGAGATTGTTATAGGGCAGTGGTCTGACCAGGTCCTGGTTTCTATCGTTGTCGCTTCAGACCGCAGCAACAATTGGAAATCTACCAAGGCCAGGTCTATCCTGGAGTATGTGTTCGCGGAGGGGGAGTAATATGAATAATCATATTCAGCGCTGTGTTGCGCACGCCACACATCATACAGCTCAGCCTGGTGGATAAATTGGTCTAATGAGGGGCGGTTTCTGGGTGATTTATGTGTGGTGTCTCTGGTGATGTCCGGGACTAAGTTAAAGTCTCCGCACATTAGCACATGCCCTTTTTTGTGTTTATTGACTAGGCGGTGGACCTTGTGGGCAAAGTCAAGTTGGCCTTCATTTGGGGCATACAATGAGCACAGGGTGATGTCTAAGTTGTTAATCGTACATACGAGTATTAGATACCTGCCATTGGGGTCTGATAGAGTATTGTGTATCTGTACAGCCAGCGTGTTCTTGAAAGCTATAAAAACCCCTCTCCGCTTACTAGTATAGTGGGAGTGGTGAATAGTAGGGAAGGAGGGATGCTTAATCCTATGCGCATCAGCTTCTATAATATGAGATTCCTGAACGCAGACTATATCACATTTCAAGTTTTTCACCTCAGACCAAAACAGAGAGCGTCTATGAGGAGTGTTCAGGCCTCTAACATTATAGGATGCTATCTTGAAAACCATGGTGTATGTATCAGTGTGGTGCGTAACAATAGCTTACATAACCATATAGTTGAGAGGCGAAGTGAAGGTAGTTTCCCATCACGGCCATGACCCCGGGCACCAGCAGCTAGAAATGAGGTACCTGCATATGCACAAAAAAGAGGAACAAAGAGAGAGACAGACACATTAAATGCAACAATTAGGGCACTAGCATATGGAGCTAGTAGTCGCAGGCCAACATTGGCCTGTGGACGGTAAGTTTTGACTAAAAAAGTCAAAAAACAGGAGAACAACAAATATGGTGCCATGTCATGGCACATAGAAAAAACAAGACTTCTCGGGAAAAATAAGCACTTAAAAAAGAACCCGAAAGTCAGTGGGCACAGAGTCTTCCTTTAGCCAAGGAATGGATATTAGAAGCTAAGAAAGAAAATAGGTTATTAACAAAGGCTCTGTAGGGAGCAAAAGTGCCGCGAATCCTGTGTGTCCTCAACGGAATTTTCCGCGTCCTCGACCGCGGCGCTGAGGTAAGGCCTGTTGCCATTCGGGACGAACTCTCTGTGGGTTAGGAGCAGGAGAAAGTTCCGCTATTGAAATGTTCCAAGTTTCCAGCAAGTTAGACCCATCTTCTAGGGATTTGACAACTGAGGTCTCGCCATTCCTCGCAATCAGCAACTTGTTAGGATATCCCCATTTGTATGATACCTGCGCCTCACGTAGGGCAATGGTGACTGGTGCCAGCGAGCGTCTCCACTGCAGGGTGGCGGCTGATAAATCAGAATATACAGATACATCCTTGTATTTGTCAGGGATAGAGTCCTTGTTTCTAGTCACCTGCATGAAGGCCTCCTTAACATGATAGAAATGTATACGTGCCAATGTGTCCCTTGGAGTATCAGATGGCAGATGGCGAGGTCTCGGGACTCTGTGTGCTCTATCCACTGTCAGTTCCCTATTGGGGCAGTCTGGCAATAGATCTTTGATGAACTTTTGCACGAAGTGTGACAGTTCTGGCGGAGAAATGGACTCTGGAATTCCGCGGAATTTAAGGTTATTCCGGCGGGACCGGTCCTCTAAGTCATTGACTTTATCCTTTAGATACTGTATTTCCTCTTTCAGTTCCGAGTGTGAGTCAACCAAGATATTGTGTGCGCTCACCATTTCTTCCAATTTGGAATCAGCATTGGACATTCTGTGTTCTAGCTGTTGTACTGTAATAGCTACTGGGTTAACAGCCGCATGTATAGTCTGCTTGAGCGAGTCTCTCAATGCTGTAATCATCAGGTTTAGAGTGGCGTTAGTAGTTGGGGAGTCGTCTTTGGGAAAATGTTGGAAACAGTCACTGGAATCATGTTCCGGCATGATTTCCTTACTGCTGCCGGCCTCGCATTCACGCTGTGTGGAGCTGAGGTCTGGGAGGGAGGGAGGGGGAGAGCCGCTGCGGTTGCTATAAGCATCCCCCTTGCTTTGCTGTGGGCTGCTATGCACGGCCTCCAAGTCCATCTCCTGGTCCCGGTTACCCTCTTCCTCTAATGTCTGGGTCAAGGGGGAGAACCTATTCTCTGTAGGGACCCGCTCACCTCCTCCTGCAATGTCTCCCTCTCGGCTGCTGGAGGCTGCAGCTGCGTAGCTGAGCTTCCTGGACGCGCCGGCGCCATCTTGGAAACCCGCGGCCGGGAAATAAGCTGTTAATTTCACCGGTTTCGGGTCTCCTTTCGCCCTTTTAGACATCTCCGGTGTGGTCTCGGGTGTCCCGGCACTCAGGCTGGCCACTTTTTGTCCGGTAGTGCGGTCTCTGTCGCTCTATTGTCGGGAGTTGAGGACGGAGCACGGCTCTTATGCTTCCATCCGCCTCGGCAGCTAGGACACGCCCCCTCCTCCTACCTCTTAAAGGGACCGAGAAAAAATGACATTTTCTGCACTCCAATGTAAGTCAATGGGGCGATTTTTTGGCTATGTGCTAGAAATAAAATTCAGTGCGGATTGGATGACAGGCACCCTAGGCACCCAGGATCGGCTTTAGTTTCACGTGTATCTCTTAAGCCGGCAGAGAAAATCCACCTGATATGCGCTCCACACAATTGAATAGAGACGCCATTGATTTTCTATGGGAATTGCAGAAATGACTTCTAAGCCTCAAAATAATGACTTTTTTTCCTAAGGTGGTAGGAATGAAACTCAGTGTGGGCTGGATGGGGTCCCCCCTGGGCACCGCAGACCTAAGCTTGTTTAACTCCTACCTCTTAAAGGGACCGAGAAAAAATGACCTTTTCTGCACTCCAATGTAAGTCAATGGGGCGATTTTTTGGCTATGTGCTAGAAATGAAATTCAGTGCGGATTGGATGACAGGCACCCTAGGCACCCAGGATCGGCTTTAGTTTCACGTGTATCTCTTAAGCCGGCAGAGAAAATCCACCTGATATGCGCTCCACACAATTGAATTAGAGACGCCAGTTGATTTTCTATGGGAATTGCAGAAATGACTTCTAAGCCTCAAAATAATGACTTTTTTTCCTAAGGTGGTAGGAATGAAACTCAGTGCGGGCTGGATGGGGTCCCCCCTGGGCACCGCAGACCTAAGCTTGTTTAACTCCTACCTCTTAAAGGGACCGAGAAAAAATGACCTTTTCTGCACTCCAATGTAAGTCAATGGGGCGATTTTTTGGCTATGTGCTAGAAATGAAATTCAGTGCGGATTGGATGACAGGCACCCTAGGCACCCAGGATCGGCATTAGTTTCACGTGTATCTCTTAAGCCGGCAGAGAAAACCCACCTGATATGCGCTCCACACAATTGAATTAGAGACGCCGTTGATTTTCTATGGGAATTGCAGAAATGACTTCTAAGCCTCAAAATAATGACTTTTTTTCCTAAGGTGGTAGGAATGAAACTCAGTGCGGGCTGGATGGGGTCCCCCCTGGGCACCGCAGACCTAAGCTTGTTTAACTCCTACCTCTTAAAGGGACCGAGAAAAAATGACCTTTTCTGCACTCCAATGTAAGTCAATGGGGCGATTTTTTGGCTATGTGCTAGAAATGAAATTCAGTGCGGATTGGATGACAGGCACCCTAGGCACCCAAGATCGGCTTTAGTTTCACGTGTATCTCTTAAGCCGGCAGAGAAAATCCACCTGATATGCGCTCCACACAATTGAATAGAGACGCCATTGATTTTCTATGGGAATTGCAGAAATGTCTTCTAAGCCTCAAAATAATGACTTTTTTTCCTAAGGTGGTAGGAATGAAACTCAGTGTGGGCTGGATGGGGTCCCCCCTGGGCACCGCAGACCTAAGCTTGTTTAACTCCTACCTCTTATAGGGACCGAGAAAAAATGACCTTTTCTGCACTCCAATGTAAGTCAATGGGGCGATTTTTTGGCTATGTGCTAGAAATGAAATTCAGTGCGGATTGGATGACAGGCACCCTAGGCACCCAGGATCGGCTTTAGTTTCACGTGTATCTCTTAAGCCGGCAGAGAAAACCCACCAGATATGCGCTCCACACAATTGAATTAGAGACGCCGTTGATTTTCTATGGGAATTGCAGAAATGACTTCTAAGCCTCAAAATAATGACTTTTTTTCCTAAGGTGGTAGGAATGAAACTCAGTGCGGGCTGGATGGGGTCCCCCTTGGGCACCGCAGACCTAAGCTTGTTTAACTCCTACCTCTTAAAGGGACCGAGAAAAAATGACCTTTTCTGCACTCCAATGTAAGTCAATGGGGCGATTTTTTGGCTATGTGCTAGAAATGAAATTCAGTGCGGATTGGATGACAGGCACCCTAGGCACCCAGGATCGGCTTTAGTTTCACGTGTATCTCTTAAGCCGGCAGAGAAAATCCACCTGATATGCGCTCCACACAATTGAATAGAGACGCCATTGATTTTCTATGGGAATTGCAGAAATGACTTCTAAGCCTCAAAATAATGACTTTTTTTCCTAAGGTGGTAGGAATGAAACTCAGTGTGGGCTGGATGGGGTCCCCCCTGGGCACCGAAGACCTAAGCTTGTTTAACTCCTACCTCTTAAAGGGACCGAGAAAAAGTGACCTTTTCTGCACTCCAATGTAAGTCAATGGGGCGATTTTTTGGCTATGTGCTAGAAATGAAATTCAGTGCGGATTGGATGACAGGCACCCTAGGCACCCAGGATCGGCTTTAGTTTCACGTGTATCTCTTAAGCCGGCAGAGAAAATCCACCTGATATGCGCTCCACACAATTGAATAGAGACGCCATTGATTTTCTATGGGAATTGCAGAAATGTCTTCTAAGCCTCAAAATAATGACTTTTTTTCCTAAGGTGGTAGGAATGAAACTCAGTGTGGGCTGGATGGGGTCCCCCCTGGGCACCGCAGACCTAAGCTTGTTTAACTCCTACCTCTTAAAGGGACCGAGAAAAAATGACCTTTTCTGCACTCCAATGTAAGTCAATGGGGCGATTTTTTGGCTATGTGCTAGAAATGAAATTCAGTGCGGATTGGATGACAGGCTCCCTAGGCACCCAGGATCGGCTTTAGTTTCACGTGTATCTCTTAAGCCGGCAGAGAAAACCCACCTGATATGCGCTCCACACAATTGAATTAGAGACGCCGTTGATTTTCTATGGGAATTGCAGAAATGACTTCTAAGCCTCAAAATAATGACTTTTTTTCCTAAGGTGGTAGGAATGAAACTCAGTGCGGGCTGGATGGGGTCCCCCCTTGGGCACCGCAGACCTAAGCTTGTTTAACTCCTACCTCTTAAAGGGACCGAGAAAAAATGACATTTTCTGCACTCCAATGTAAGTCAATGGGGCGATTTTTTGGCTATGTGCTAGAAATGAAATTCAGTGCGGATTGGATGACAGGCACCCTAGGCACCCAGGATCGGCTTTAGTTTCACGTGTATCTCTTAAGCCGGCAGAGAAAATCCCACCTGATATGCGCTCCACACAATTGAATAGAGACGCCAGTTGATTTTCTATGGGAATTGCAGAAATGACTTCTAAGCCTCAAAATAATGACTTTTTTTCCTAAGGTGGTAGGAATGAAACTCAGTGCTGGGCTGGATGGGGTCCCCCCTGGGCACCGCAGACCTAAGCTTGTTTAACTCCTACCTCTTAAAGGGACCGAGAAAAAATGACCTTTTCTGCACTCCAATGTAAGTCAATGGGGCGATTTTTTGGCTATGTGCTAGAAATGAAATTCAGTGCGGATTGGATGACAGGCACCCTAGGCACCCAGGATCGGCTTTAGTTTCACGTGTATCTCTTAAGCCGGCAGAGAAAATCCACCTGATATGCGCTCCACACAATTGAATAGAGACGCCATTGATTTTCTATGGGAATTGCAGAAATGACTTCTAAGCCTCAAAATAATGACTTTTTTTCCTAAGGTGGTAGGAATGAAACTCAGTGTGGGCTGGATGGGGTCCCCCCTGGGCACCGCAGACCTAAGCTTGTTTAACTCCTACCTCTTAAAGGGACCGAGAAAAAATGACCTTTTCTGCACTCCAATGTAAGTCAATGGGGCGATTTTTTGGCTATGTGCTAGAAATGAAATTCAGTGCGGATTGGATGACAGGCACCCTAGGCACCCAGGATCGGCATTAGTTTCACGTGTATCTCTTAAGCCGGCAGAGAAAACCCACCTGATATGCGCTCCACACAATTGAATTAGAGACGCCGTTGATTTTCTATGGGAATTGCAGAAATGACTTCTAAGCCTCAAAATAATGACTTTTTTTCCTAAGGTGGTAGGAATGAAACTCAGTGCGGGCTGGATGGGGTCCCCCCTGGGCACCGCAGACCTAAGCTTGTTTAACTCCTACCTCTTAAAGGGACCGAGAAAAAATGACCTTTTCTGCACTCCAATGTAAGTCAATGGGGCGATTTTTTGGCTATGTGCTAGAAATGAAATTCAGTGCGGATTGGATGACAGGCACCCTAGGCACCCAGGATCGGCTTTAGTTTCACGTGTATCTCTTAAGCCGGCAGAGAAAATCCACCTGATATGCGCTCCACACAATTGAATAGAGACGCCATTGATTTTCTATGGGAATTGCAGAAATGTCTTCTAAGCCTCAAAATAATGACTTTTTTTCCTAAGGTGGTAGGAATGAAACTCAGTGTGGGCTGGATGGGGTCCCCCCTGGGCACCGCAGACCTAAGCTTGTTTAACTCCTACCTCTTAAAGGGACCGAGAAAAAATGACCTTTTCTGCACTCCAATGTAAGTCAATGGGGCGATTTTTTGGCTATGTGCTAGAAATGAAATTCAGTGCGGATTGGATGACAGGCACCCTAGGCACCCAGGATCGGCTTTAGTTTCACGTGTATCTCTTAAGCCGGCAGAGAAAACCCACCTGATATGCGCTCCACACAATTGAATTAGAGACGCCGTTGATTTTCTATGGGAATTGCAGAAATGACTTCTAAGCCTCAAAATAATGACTTTTTTTCCTAAGGTGGTAGGAATGAAACTCAGTGCGGGCTGGATGGGGTCCCCCCTGGGCACCGCAGACCTAAGCTTGTTTAACTCCTACCTCTTAAAGGGACCGAGAAAAAATGACCTTTTCTGCACTCCAATGTAAGTCAATGGGGCGATTTTTTGGCTATGTGCTAGAAATGAAATTCAGTGCGGATTGGATGACAGGCACCCTAGGCACCCAGGATCGGCTTTAGTTTCACGTGTATCTCTTAAGCCGGCAGAGAAAACCCACCTGATATGCGCTCCACACAATTGAATAGAGACGCCAGTTGATTTTCTATGGGAATTGCAGAAATGACTTCTAAGCCTCAAAATAATGACTTTTTTTCCTAAGGTGGTAGGAATGAAACTCAGTGTGGGCTGGATGGGGTCCCCCCTGGGCACCGCAGACCTAAGCTTGTTTAACTCCTACCTCTTAAAGGGACCGAGAAAAAATGACCTTTTCTGCACTCCAATGTAAGTCAATGGGGCGATTTTTTGGCTATGTGCTAGAAATGAAATTCAGTGCGGATTGGATGACAGGCACCCTAGGCACCCAGGATCGGCTTTAGTTTCACGTGTATCTCTTAAGCCGGCAGAGAAAACCCACCTGATATGCGCTCCACACAATTGAATTAGAGACGCCGTTGATTTTCTATGGGAATTGCAGAAATGACTTCTAAGCCTCAAAATAATGACTTTTTTTCCTAAGGTGGTAGGAATGAAACTCAGTGCGGGCTGGATGGGGTCCCCCCTGGGCACCGCAGACCTAAGCTTGTTTAACTCCTACCTCTTAAAGGGACCGAGAAAAAATGACCTTTTCTGCACTCCAATGTAAGTCAATGGGGCGATTTTTTGGCTATGTGCTAGAAATGAAATTCAGTGCGGATTGGATGACAGGCACCCTAGGCACCCAGGATCGGCTTTAGTTTCACGTGTATCTCTTAAGCCGGCAGAGAAAATCCACCTGATATGCGCTCCACACAATTGAATAGAGACGCCATTGATTTTCTATGGGAATTGCAGAAATGACTTCTAAGCCTCAAAATAATGACTTTTTTTCCTAAGGTGGTAGGAATGAAACTCAGTGTGGGCTGGATGGGGTCCCCCCTGGGCACCGCAGACCTAAGCTTGTTTAACTCCTACCTCTTAAAGGGACCGAGAAAAAATGACCTTTTCTGCACTCCAATGTAAGTCAATGGGGCGATTTTTTGGCTATGTGCTAGAAATGAAATTCAGTGCGGATTGGATGACAGGCACCCTAGGCACCCAGGATCGGCTTTAGTTTCACGTGTATCTCTTAAGCCGGCAGAGAAAATCCACCTGATATGCGCTCCACACAATTGAATAGAGACGCCATTGATTTTCTATGGGAATTGCAGAAATGACTTCTAAGCCTCAAAATAATGACTTTTTTTCCTAAGGTGGTAGGAATGAAACTCAGTGTGGGCTGGATGGGGTCCCCCCTGGGCACCGCAGACCTAAGCTTGTTTAACTCCTACCTCTTAAAGGGACCGAGAAAAAATGACCTTTTCTGCACTCCAATGTAAGTCAATGGGGCGATTTTTTGGCTATGTGCTAGAAATGAAATTCAGTGCGGATTGGATGACAGGCACCCTAGGCACCCAGGATCGGCTTTAGTTTCACGTGTATCTCTTAAGCCGGCAGAGAAAACCCACCTGATATGCGCTCCACACAATTGAATTAGAGACGCCGTTGATTTTCTAACAAATTTAAATTTTATTAAAGAAATATGAAGTTAAACAAAGAGCTCACTAATGAAGCCAAATAAAAAGCAATAATAACATCTTAGAGCAAATTAATAGGGGAAAATAGAAAAAAGAAAAGAAGAAAAGGAAGGGAGGGTATGGGGAGGCTATAGTAGAATTGAATATATCTACTTATAGATTAATTATAACATCTCAAACAAATAATAGTCTAATTTACCTGTCTGGATATAATTCAAGAAGATATCATACGATAGTGCTATAACCATCCCTCAAAGTGATGTCGTAGCATATGAAAATAGGAGCTATTGTATGATGGGGAAAGGAAGAATGGGGGTAAAGAAAAGGATAGTATTGGGGAAATCACTGCGGCTGTGTTCTCTTAAGGCTGATGACCTGTCCTGTTTACTTCCTTACTGTGGAAGTAAACTATATTTACGTCCTTACACATAATCGACAGATCCTACCTTTATGACTTGTCGTTGGCAACACAGAGACATTGATTAATTAGGTGAATTGTGAACTCGGATCTTCCAAAATGTATGACTTGAGTTAATGATAACGACCCTTCTGTATGATATGTGTAGATGTCAGCTGCTTTATACTATTAAACCTGAAGTCTTATTATGTTGTGTCATTAGTGGGTACCGGGCTCATTAGGGGATTAAATTGATCAGACACTTTAAATTTTTCCCAATTGCTCCAGTTAATATGAAATTTCTTCCCAGTGTCCAAATCCTCTGACACTAATTCCTCTAATCTATGGATAGTATCCACTTCATCAGCCCATTCAGAGACAGAGGGTGCTGAGGTGGATCTCCATTTTCTCGCAATTATTGCTCTTGCAGCCGTCAGAAGAAAGCCCACTAGGGAGTTTTTCACAATATGTCTTTGTCCTGGGATCATTGATAGTAAGGTTTGCTTTGGCTGGTTATCAATTTGGATATCTACGATATTGTTTATGATGTTAACTACATCTGACCAAAATCTTTTCACTATAGGGCAATCCCACCATATGTGTAGCATAGTGCCCCTGCACCCACCACATCTCCAGCAGAGGTCACTCCGTCTCGGGTACATTAATGCTAATTTAGCTGGCACGAGATACCATCTCGACAAAATCTTAAAATTCCTCTCCTGTATTCTGCAAGAGATGGAAGTCTTGTGTGTCATATGAAGGGCCATAGAGATCTCCTCGGAAGTGAAAGAGACCCCTAATTCCCTTTCCCAGCTTGTAAAGTAATCTGGGCGATATTCCTCATCGCCAGACACCAACAATTTATATATCACTGAAATTGCTTTTGACGTAGTGGATGCAGAGACACAAAGCCCCTCAAACGGCAATAATTTCCTAGTCAGTCTAAGAATATTTTTCTGTCTTTCAAAGAAAGACTCTAATTGTGAATATTGAGTTTGAACTGATTCTAATGGGAGAGCTTCCCTCGCCTCTTTAAAAGGAAGGTCGTCAATCTGTTTAACCCCGTTTTTTAATAGTAAAGAGTGAAACGTAATGTTCTCCTCCGTAGGTATACCTAAAAAAGAGTTTTTGTGTAAAGCAGGAAGGAATCTAAGATTCCTACCTAATGGTATAAGAGGTCCGTCCGGGTTAAATTGTTCTGACATCATGTGTTTAGGTGCTTTTATTAATGATGCAATGGAAGCACTAACCGGTGACGTATGTATTGATCTTATATCTTTTAAGATATCTTTAGGGGTCCATAGAATAGCTGCAGGTTCGAAATTTGTAATGGAGGCTTCCAGCTGTACCCACAATTTATTATTTCTATGCTTGAAAGCGTCAAGTACCCTGTTCAGAATGGCTGCTTGATAATATGCTTTACAGCTCGGTAGAGATAAACCTCCCTCTGACTTAGGTCTGATAAGTATCTTTGTGGCAATACGTGCTGGTTTTTGGGCCCAGACGAATTTAGTAAAAGTCGAGTTCATCCTGGATAAGTAAGGCTGTTTTAGAGTTGCAGGTACCGCTTGGAATAGGTACAGCAAACGTGGTAGTACATTCATTTTAAGGATATTAATCCTGCCTATCCAGGAGAACTCCTTCCCTTCCCATCTTGCCATATCGCTTTTTATCTTTTTCATTAAGGGGTCAAAATTTTCTTTTATTATTATTTCCGGGGATATCGCTATTTGTGTCCCTAAATAGCTAAGTGCGTTTGTCCTCCAATTAAATGGGAAATTTTTCACTAAATTTTCCTTACTCTCTTTTGGAATCGCAATAGTAAGTGCTTCGCATTTGTTCACATTGAGTTTATAATTACTATGAAGTGAGAATTCTTTAATAGTGGCCAATAAGGAGGGTAGGGATGTGTGTGGTTGAGATATGAATAGAAGTAGATCATCAGCATAAGCTGAGCAGAGATGATGTCTTTTCCCTATCTTAATTCCTTTGATGTCAGGATTATTTCTAATCGAATTTAATAAGTGTTCCATGCATAAGACATAGAGCATTGGTGAAAGTGGACATCCCTGACGTGTTCCATTTCTAATGTTTATTGGACGAGATAGTGTGCCATTAATTTTTATTTTAGCGGTGGGATTATTGTAAAGTGCCATTATTTTTGTGGTTAAATTTGGGCCCAATCCAATTTGTTTTAATGTGAGCTCTAGGAATCTCCAGTCGACCCGATCAAATGCCTTTTCGGCATCTAGCGCCAAAAGCACCGTGCCGAGTTTAGCATTGTGTGAATAATTGGCAAGAGCAAACGCTCTGAGTGTGTTGTCTCTTGCTTCTCTATTTTGTATGAATCCTACTTGATCCGGGTCGACTAAAGACCCCATGAGTCCCGCGAGTCTATTCGCAATAGTTTTTGAATAAATTTTTGTGTCTACGTTCAGTAACGAAATCGGCCTATAATTGTTACAAGAGTTAGTGTCCTTGCCTTCTTTCGGGATTACTGTGATAAATGCTTCTAAAGATGACGGTAGAAATTTCTGTGATTCGGAGATAGAATTAAACATTTTTGATAAGTACGGGGATATGACATCTGGAAATAGCTTATAGAACTTTGCTGTGAAACCGTCTGGGCCTGGTGATTTGCCATTAGATAAATTTTTGATAACCTCTTTAATCTCTTCCAGTGTAAAATCTTTATCCAGCTCACTACCCTCTTCAGGGGATATCTCGGGAAGTTTAGTCTTATTGATGTACTCTGTCAAGTTATCAAATGCGGATGCTTTGTCTGGGGATCTATTGTTCTTTGGAAGCTGATATAATTTGTCATAAAAGTTTTTAAAAGTGTCCGAAATTTCTTCAGTTTTGTACGTGATCACTCCTTTTGTATTTTTAATGGAAGGTATAATATTTAAGGTTCTCTTATTTTTCAGGGCGTTTGCTAAAAATCTACTGGGCCTATTACTCCAGATATAAAAAGTCTTACCACAAATTTGTACTGTCTTTTTATATTGCCCGTGGATTATATCCTTTATTTTACATCTAGTTTCGTTCAGCTCCCTAAACGTCTCGGTCAGTAAGGATTTTTTATGTGCCAATTCTAGTTCATTCAATTTGTCCAAGAGGTCATCTAATTTTTTTCCTTTTTCCCTTTTGAGCCTTGCCCCATGTGATATCAAGATACCCCTTGCGGAGGCCTTAAAGGCTTCCCATTTAAAGACATCCGCAGTTGAGTCTTTTTTATGGGCTTGATCAAAAATTTCAAATGTTTTTTTAAGTTCTGCCACACAAGCTACATCATCTAGCAGGGACTCGTTCAGTCTCCATATCGCTGCAAGTTTCTTTTTAGGTAAAATGGACAAGGTAGTGTGCACTGGTGCGTGGTCAGACAGGACTATATTTCCTATTATGGTATCTTTCAGGGAACCCAAAATTGAATGCGATGTGAAAATATAATCCAATCTGGTATAGGAATTGGTTGGTGCGGAGTAGAATGTGTAGTCCCTTACTGTAGGGTTAGAAAGTCTCCAGGAATCATATAATTTGAGATCTCTCAGCGATTTTTGAATTCTTTTTATTTCTCTAAGGGCAGCTTTCGTTTTACCCGTAGACGTGTCTACCAATGGATTCATTGGAATATTGAAATCTCCCCCAAGTATTATCTGACCCTTTGCAAATGTTTGCAATGTATTAAGAGTCTCTGTAATAAACTTTGCCTGATTTTGGTTTGGTGCATAGATATTTGCCAAGGTCAATGTCTCTTCCGCAATTATACAATTAATAAAGATATACCTAGCTTCACTGTCTATTTTTACGTCTAATAATTTGTAAGGGAGTGTTCTGTGAATGCCTATGGAGACACCCTTGGTCTTTTTGTCGGGGGAAGTTGCATGGTACCATGTTGTGAAATATCTATTTTTACCTAAGTCTGGAGTTTTGTCTGTTTTAAAGTGGGTTTCTTGAAGCATGATAATGTGTGATTTCCTCTTGTGTAATGAATATAGTACATTAGAACGTTTTTCGGGGGTATTAAACCCGTTGACGTTTAATGTAGTGATGGTAATGTCTGTCATCGTGAGTGTGAGAGTTTAAAACTTACAATTGAGCGGATGTCTATGTCTGTGACGCGGACTTGATCTTGATCCTTCCGGAATGTACTCTGTGTTGCCAAGGACTTTCTGTGATCACCACCGCAGGGGAGTAGGAATGGACAAAGGAAAAAAGAGAAAAAAGAACGAAAGAGAAAAAATTAGCACTTTAGAGGATATACAATTGTTCCAAGTAAACAAATTCAAACAAAAACCTAAACTAACAAAAAAAGCGTAATAAAACGCAGGGGTCTATTTGTGACAGATTGTCACTAAGTCTTGATAAGCAAGACAAACTATTGGGCGGGTGTGTTGGCACGTCGGTGGGCCTATATGAGATTGTGAGTGTCTAGGCCTATTTGACATCTAATTATATTCTTTGGAGGAGAATAAAAAATAGAATAAGTAAAAAGCCTTTTAGACCATCCTATAAATTTTTCTACTTAGGGGATCCTTTCTCTAGGTGAACACTTAAATACAGCCCTTGTCAGTAATAATTTTTCAAACTTCCAAAAAAGAATAACATAATAACATAATAAAGTTAAGTAAGAGATTCCAATGATAAATCCAACAAGGCCTCCAACCAAGGGGAAATCTCTGTTGGAAATTATCCTTGTATCGGTGTGCTGCCCCTAAAATACAAGATTAATCATTTAAATATCTAAATAAATCTATCAATAAAATTGCTGCTCAGGGAAGGAAAGACAAAAATAAAAAGGCATAACAAATATAGCGATGCACAGACAACTTATACAATAGGCAGCCTCTCAACACGATCTTCAGCGTGGTCTGGGTTGTTGGCTCCTTGGCGACTTCCTATCCCTCTCTCTTCGCGGCAGGGGTGGCAGGTCCGGACTCCTGATGTCCTCTGTGTCTTCAGGTCTTGGTCTTGAAATATAACTGGGTGGGGGTAGTATCATGGTTTCGTGTAGATCACACCACTCATGGAGATATAAATTTTGAAGATTTAACGCTTTCAGGAACTCGGGAAGATCCTTGGGTTCTCTTAAAATAAGAGTGTTTCCACCATATCTCACTGACAATGAGAACGGAAACCCCCACTTGTACTGGATGTTGAGCTCCTGCAATTTTTGCGTGAGTGGTCTGAGCGTGGCTCTTTGTCTCAGAGTTAGTAACGATAAGTCTGTAAAGAGCTGGATCTTGGCTCCATTGAAGTCGATATTGTAGATTTCTCTTGCTTTTTTCATAATATCTTCCTTCAGTGCATAATAGTGTACTCTACATATGGTGTCTCTGGGTCTTCTCGAGTCTTTCCCCTTTGGTTTCAAAGCTCTGTGTACCCTATCAAGCTCTATGTGGGTATCAAGAGGCCTTCCCAGTATCTTGTTGAATAATGAGGATACAGCACCATATAATTCCGCCGTTTTCACTTCTTCAGGTAACCCTCTGATTCTTATATTGTTACGACGGCTCCTATTTTCGACGTCGTCAAGCCTGAGGGTTATCATCTTTTGGGAAATTTTCAGAGTTTCTGTAACGTAAGACAACTCCCTTATTTTGTCATCATGCTTCATTTGGGCTTTTTCAAGACCCACTGCTTTATTTTCCAGGGTTTTAACTTTATCCTGCACCACAGTAAGATCCTTTTTCCATGCTGCCTTAAGTTCTCTTCCCAAATTATTCAAATCCTGCTTGGTGGGTATCAATGATAATAAAGCCTGCAACTCAGGGTGTCCCTGTAACGCCTTCATAGCGTTTTCCGATGCAGTTGATTGCGTAGGTAAATTAGGTGCTGAATTATGTATAACCGAGTCAGCAGAAGAGGTCGAGGATTCGTCTGATGAAGACATGTCATGAGCATAAAAAGACTTATTCATATCCAGCTTATTTGGCGTTTTTAGAAGTTTCCTCTTAATTGGGGGGAGAATTTCCTCATCTGAATCATTTGGGGTTGAGTACCCTTCCGATGCATCAGACTCCTGAGAACCCCTCTTATGCTGTGCCGGTTTGTGCGAAACCGTGGATTCTTGCCCCACATTTCTATTTTCGCCATGACATAGGTTCAAATCCCTATCAAGCGCCTGAACATCAGCTTTTACAGTTGGTAAAGCAGGTACATCAGCAATATGCTTATTGGCTGTGACTGACACTTTCCTGCATTCCTCCTCCATAATGGCCGCCTGTACAGTAATCACTGGGGGATGTATCCCTTTAATATTTGTACTTTCATGAGGGTTAATAGCTGGACTTAAGGGCTGCCTCTGCATTTGAGGGTCCCATTGCACAGATATACTACTCTTTTTGGGGATAGCTCCTAATTCCCCTTTAGTTATCTGTGTCTCTCTCACCCCTGCAGCATCCAATATGGCCGCCATCCCTGCACTCTGTGCGGCCGTCACCGGCCACTTTGCTAAACTCTCCTGAGCGGCACTAATTGCCTCCGGGGTCTGTCGGGACACAGCGGGTTCCCTACTCACTGTGGGTGCCTCAGCTGTAGAAGTCGGAACCACCGCTGTTCTCTGGCCGGCTTCTCCTCTCTGCTCGGGATCTTCCAGGGTGGCCGCCGCATCCGATCTCCACGTGCTGCGGCTGCTCCGCTCACCCGTGCCCCCTTTCAGCTGCTCTGTGGGTGCCTCCGCTGTAGAAGTCGGAACCCCCGCTGTTCTCTGTCCGGCTTCTCCTCTCTGCTCGGGGTCTTCCAGGGTGGCCGCCGCATCCGATCTCCACGTGCTGCGGCTGCTCCGCTCACCCGTGTCCCCTTTCAGCAGCTCCGTTCCTCCTAATTTCGGGGTCATCTTACTCCCCGATGCTTCCTTTCCCTTAGGCTTCCTGTCGGTCTTCTTTACTCCCGACATACCGGCGCTGATTCCTCAAGAAGCGGAGGCCGACACCGGAGCTCTCTTCACACGCTGTAAGCCATCGGCGTGCCAAGCTCCGCCCCGCCGTTGATTTTCTATGGGAATTGCAGAAATGACTTCTAAGCCTCAAAATAATGACTTTTTTTCCTAAGGTGGTAGGAATGAAACTCAGTGCGGGCTGGATGGGGTCCCCCCTGGGCACCGCAGACCTAAGCTTGTTTAACTCCTACCTCTTAAAGGGACCGAGAAAAAATGACCTTTTCTGCACTCCAATGTAAGTCAATGGGGCGATTTTTTGGCTATGTGCTAGAAATGAAATTCAGTGCGGATTGGATGACAGGCACCCTAG
This sequence comes from Dendropsophus ebraccatus, assembly GCF_027789765.1. NCBI lineage: Eukaryota > Metazoa > Chordata > Amphibia > Anura > Hylidae > Dendropsophus > Dendropsophus ebraccatus. The sequence goes on from NW_027209979.1 coordinate 88,451, forward strand.
GCACCCAGGATCGGCTTTAGTTTCACGTGTATCTCTTAAGCCGGCAGAGAAAACCCACCTGATATGCGCTCCACATAATTGAATTAGAGACGCCGTTGATTTTCTAACAAATTTAGTTTTTATTGGAGAGGAAAGTTTAACGTTTTAACGTTTTAACGTTTTAGGAAAAGAATATAAGCTATTCAATCACAGATAATAATATCAACGTAAGAAATGAAAACGAATAAAAAGGAGGGGGGGGAGGGGAGAATGAAAGGAAGGTAAGGGAGGGAATGGTATGTGGGGAAGGATACTGGATACTTTATTATAGCATAATGAAGATACTGCAATCACCTTAATCAAAGAAAGAATTGGGTACTGAGTCTTTGAAGATATGTTCTCACCTGATACTTATATTCGTTGGCATCACAGAGTCACTGCGCATTCTTTAGGTCCATTGTACTTGGATTTGTTTAATCGTCAGAGTCACATGTGAGGGAGGGTGTGTCTGAAGGTGGGGGGTTTTCTCGGTATGAGGTCCATGGTAGCCATTTTGTATAGAATGATTTGTTACCAGCATTCCTATCGTCTGATACCAGTTCCTCCATTCTGTGATAGCTATCTACCTCCTCTACCCACTTCAAAATCGAAGGAGCAGTGGAGGTCTTCCAGAGTCTAGCTATTATAGCTTTTGCGGCTACTAACATGAAGCCCGTCAGAGAGTACTTGCATAGATATAGGGGAACGGGTATCATTAACAGCAAAGCCTGTTCTGGTGTGTTTTTGATTGGAGTGTCAGTTATTTTGTTGATGATGTCCAATATTTTGTCCCAAAAAGGCCTTATTTTGGGGCAACTCCACCAGATGTGCAGCATGTTTCCCTTTTCCCCGCCACATCTCCAACAATTGTCTTTATGATCAGGATAGAAAGTTTTTAGCTTAGTTGGTACTAAGTACCATCTTGTTAGTACTTTATAATTCCTCTCTTGAATATTGCAAGATAAGGAGGTTTTGTGTGTCATATAGAGCGCTTTATTAACCTCATCTTCTGAGAACTTGACGTTTAAGTCCCTTTCCCATTTCTCAAAGTACTCAGGACGTGCGTCATCTATGTTGGCTAGGAAAATCGTGTAGATTTTGGATATAATTCTATGAGTGTGGTTTGATGAGGAACAGAGCTGCTCAAATGGTAGGAGTTTTCTGGATAGTTGTAGATTTGAGTTTTGTCTGTTTATGTAGTCAGACAGTTGCTGGTATTGTTTGTTATCGTTTATGTATGAGGCTATATCTCTGTTGGAATCGTATGGCATTTTATCAAATGGTAAGATGTCTCCATCTTTCATGATGTTACTAAACGTAACCCCTTTGTCTGTGGGTATGCCCATGAAAGAGTCAGAGTGTAGGGCTGGGGTGAATCTATAATTTTTCCCTAGGGGTATTAAAGGTCCATCCGATTTAAAAAGGCCTGCAAGGTCCTGGGAGCGAGATTTGGCGAGTAGTAAGATAGAAGAGCTACCCGGGGAATGTATGAGTGAAGTAACGTCTTTTAGGATTTCCTTTGGAGTCCACAGAATGGCTGTCGGGTCAAAGTTTGTGGCTGCAGCTTCCAGATTAATCCACACTTTCTTGTTTCTTAAGTGGAAGGCTTCTACTACTCTCCCTAAGATGGAGGCGTGGTAGTAGTGTATTATGTTTGGTAGTGCTAATCCACCATCTGTTTTAGATTTAGTGAGAATACTATTTTTCAGGCGGGCCGGTTTATTGGACCAGATGAATTTGCCTATGAGTGAGTTTATCCTGGTCAGGTAGTTTTGTTGTAGTGTAGCCGGGACAGTTTGGAAGAGATATAAAATCCTCGGTAGGATATTCATTTTTATTATATTGATTCTGCCTGACCATGAGAAACTCTTCTGATCCCAACTATGTAAGTCTTCTTTAATAGATTTTATAAGGGGGCTGAAGTTTTTTTCTATAATATCTTTATTAGAGATAGTTATGAGTGTGCCTAGATAGTTTAGGGCATTGTTACTCCAATTAAATTGGAAGTTGTTTTTAAGATCTGTCATTTCTTTCTCAGAGAAATTAAGTCCCCAAGCCTCACATTTTGTTATGTTTAATTTATAATTACTGAAGTAAGCAAATTCTTTTATTGTGGCCATTAGTGATGGGAGTGATATATGTGGCTTTGTTAAGAAGAGCAGTAGGTCGTCTGCATAAGCAGAACATAAGTGCTCTTTAGTCCCTACTGTAACACCGGTTATGTCGGGGTTATTTCTGATATCCGTCAGAAGGTGCTCCATACAAAGTACATATATCAGCGGGGATAATGGGCATCCCTGTCTGGTTCCATTCCTAATGTCCAGTTTGCTAGAAGTAATGCCATTAATTTTGATCCTGGCACTGGGGAGTGTATAAAGGGACATAATTTTGGAGAGAATATTTGGTCCTAGACCGATCTGAGATAGCGTCGCTTCTATAAATCTCCAGTCCACCCGATCGAAAGCCTTCTCGGCATCGAGAGAAAGGAGAAGAGATTTCTTTTTGGAGTTATGTATGTAGCTCGCGATGGTGAAGGCTCGAAGTGTATTATCTTTCGCTTCCCTGGATGGGACGAAGCCTACCTGATCTGCCGTTGATTTTCTATGGGAATTGCAGAAATGACTTCTAAGCCTCAAAATAATGACTTTTTTTCCTAAGGTGGTAGGAATGAAACTCAGTGCGGGCTGGATGGGGTCCCCCTTGGGCACCGCAGACCTAAGCTTGTTTAACTCCTACCTCTTAAAGGGACCGAGAAAAAATGACATTTTCTGCACTCCAATGTAAGTCAATGGGGCGATTTTTTGGCTATGTGCTAGAAATGAAATTCAGTGCGGATTGGATGACAGGCACCCTAGGCACCCAGGATCGGCTTTAGTTTCACGTGTATCTCTTAAGCCGGCAGAGAAAATCCACCTGATATGCGCTCCACACAATTGAATAGAGACGCCATTGATTTTCTATGGGAATTGCAGAAATGACTTCTAAGCCTCAAAATAATGACTTTTTTTCCTAAGGTGGTAGGAATGAAACTCAGTGTGGGCTGGATGGGGTCCCCCCTGGGCACCGCAGACCTAAGCTTGTTTAACTCCTACCTCTTAAAGGGACCGAGAAAAAATGACCTTTTCTGCACTCCAATGTAAGTCAATGGGGCGATTTTTTGGCTATGTGCTAGAAATGAAATTCAGTGCGGATTGGATGACAGGCACCCTAGGCACCCAGGATCGGCTTTAGTTTCACGTGTATCTCTTAAGCCGGCAGAGAAAACCCACCTGATATGCGCTCCACACAATTGAATTAGAGACCCCGTTGATTTTCTATGGGAATTGCAGAAATGACTTCTAAGCCTCAAAATAATGACTTTTTTTCCTAAGGTGGTAGGAATGAAACTCAGTGCGGGCTGGATGGGGTCCCCCCTGGGCACCGCAGCTCTAAGCTTGTTTAACTCCTACCTCTTAAAGGGACCGAGAAAAAATGACCTTTTCTGCACTCCAATGTAAGTCAATGGGGCGATTTTTTGGCTATGTGCTAGAAATGAAATTCAGTGCGGATTGGATGACAGGCACCCTAGGCACCCAGGATCGGCTTTAGTTTCACGTGTATCTCTTAAGGCGGCAGAGAAAATCCACCTGATATGCGCTCCACACAATTGAATAGAGACGCCATTGATTTTCTATGGGAATTGCAGAAATGACTTCTAAGCCTCAAAATAATGACTTTTTTTCCTAAGGTGGTAGGAATGAAACTCAGTGTGGGCTGGATGGGGTCCCCCCTGGGCACCGCAGACCTAAGCTTGTTTAACTCCTACCTCTTAAAGGGACCGAGAAAAAATGACCTTTTCTGCACTCCAATGTAAGTCAATGGGGCGATTTTTTGGCTATGTGCTAGAAATGAAATTCAGTGCGGATTGGATGACAGGCACCCTAGGCACCCAGGATCGGCTTTAGTTTCACGTGTATCTCTTAAGCCGGCAGAGAAAACCCACCTGATATGCGCTCCACACAATTGAATTAGAGACGCCGTTGATTTTCTATGGGAATTGCAGAAATGACTTCTAAGCCTCAAAATAATGACTTTTTTTCCTAAGGTGGTAGGAATGAAACTCAGTGCGGGCTGGATGGGGTCCCCCCTGGGCACCGCAGCTCTAAGCTTGTTTAACTCCTACCTCTTAAAGGGACCGAGAAAAAATGACCTTTTCTGCACTCCAATGTAAGTCAATGGGGCGATTTTTTGGCTATGTGCTAGAAATGAAATTCAGTGCGGATTGGATGACAGGCACCCTAGGCACCCAGGATCGGCTTTAGTTTCACGTGTATCTCTTAAGGCGGCAGAGAAAATCCACCTGATATGCGCTCCACACAATTGAATAGAGACGCCATTGATTTTCTATGGGAATTGCAGAAATGACTTCTAAGCCTCAAAATAATGACTTTTTTTCCTAAGGTGGTAGGAATGAAACTCAGTGCGGGCTGGATGGGGTCCCCCCTGGGCACCGCAGACCTAAGCTTGTTTAACTCCTACCTCTTAAAGGGGCCGAGAAAAAATGACCTTTTCTGCACTTCAATGTAAGTCAATGGGGCGATTTTTTGGCTATGTGCTAGAAATGAAATTCAGTGCGGATTGGATGACAGGCACCCTAGGCACCCAGGATCGGCTTTAGTTTCACGTGTATCTCTTAAGCCGGCAGAGAAAATCCACCTGATATGCGCTCCACACAATTGAATAGAGACGCCATTGATTTTCTATGGGAATTGCAGAAATGACTTCTAAGCCTCAAAATAATGACTTTTTTTCCTAAGGTGGTAGGAATGAAACTCAGTGTGGGCTGGATGGGGTCCCCCCTGGGCACCGCAGACCTAAGCTTGTTTAACTCCTACCTCTTAAAGGGACCGAGAAAAAATGACCTTTTCTGCACTCCAATGTAAGTCAATGGGGCGATTTTTTGGCTATGTGCTAGAAATGAAATTCAGTGCGGATTGGATGACAGGCACCCTAGGCACCCAGGATCGGCTTTAGTTTCACGTGTATCTCTTAAGCCGGCAGAGAAAATCCACCTGATATGCGCTCCACACAATTGAATAGAGACGCCATTGATTTTCTATGGGAATTGCAGAAATGACTTCTAAGCCTCAAAATAAAGACTTTTTTTCCTAAGGTGGTAGGAATGAAACTCAGTGTGGGCTGGATGGGGTCCCCCCTGGGCACCGCAGACCTAAGCTTGTTTAACTCCTACCTCTTAAAGGGACCGAGAAAAAATGACATTTTCTGCACTCCAATGTAAGTCAATGGGGCGATTTTTTGGCTATGTGCTAGAAATGAAATTCAGTGCGGATTGGATGACAGGCACCCTAGGCACCCAGGATCGGCTTTAGTTTCACGTGTATCTCTTAAGCCGGCAGAGAAAACCCACCTGATATGCGCTCCACACAATTGAATTAGAGACGCCGTTGATTTTCTATGGGAATTGCAGAAATGACTTCTAAGCCTCAAAATAATGACTTTTTTTCCTAAGGTGGTAGGAATGAAACTCAGTGCGGGCTGGATGGGGTCCCCCTTGGGCACCGCAGACCTAAGCTTGTTTAACTCCTACCTCTTAAAGGGACCGAGAAAAAATGACCTTTTCTGCACTCCAATGTAAGTCAATGGGGCGATTTTTTGGCTATGTGCTAGAAATGAAATTCAGTGCGGATTGGATGACAGGCACCCTAGGCACCCAGGATCGGCTTTAGTTTCACGTGTATCTCTTAAGCCGGCAGAGAAAATCCACCTGATATGCGCTCCACACAATTGAATAGAGACGCCATTGATTTTCTATGGGAATTGCAGAAATGACTTCTAAGCCTCAAAATAATGACTTTTTTTCCTAAGGTGGTAGGAATGAAACTCAGTGTGGGCTGGATGGGGTCCCCCCTGGGCACCGCAGACCTAAGCTTGTTTAACTCCTACCTCTTAAAGGGACCGAGAAAAAATGACCTTTTCTGCACTCCAATGTAAGTCAATGGGGCGATTTTTTGGCTATGTGCTAGAAATGAAATTCAGTGCGGATTGGATGACAGGCACCCTAGGCACCCAGGATCGGCTTTAGTTTCACGTGTATCTCTTAAGCCGGCAGAGAAAACCCACCTGATATGCGCTCCACACAATTGAATTAGAGACGCCGTTGATTTTCTATGGGAATTGCAGAAATGACTTCTAAGCCTCAAAATAATGACTTTTTTTCCTAAGGTGGTAGGAATGAAACTCAGTGCGGGCTGGATGGGGTCCCCCCTGGGCACCGCAGACTCTAAGCTTGTTTAACTCCTACCTCTTAAAGGGACCGAGAAAAAATGACCTTTTCTGCACTCCAATGTAAGTCAATGGGGCGATTTTTTGGCTATGTGCTAGAAATGAAATTCAGTGCGGATTGGATGACAGGCACCCTAGGCACCCAGGATCGGCTTTAGTTTCACGTGTATCTCTTAAGCCGGCAGAGAAAATCCACCTGATATGCGCTCCACACAATTGAATAGAGACGCCATTGATTTTCTATGGGAATTGCAGAAATGACTTCTAAGCCTCAAAATAATGACTTTTTTTCCTAAGGTGGTAGGAATGAAACTCAGTGTGGGCTGGATGGGGTCCCCCCTGGGCACCGCAGACCTAAGCTTGTTTAACTCCTACCTCTTAAAGGGGGCCGAGAAAAAATGACCTTTTCTGCACTCCAATGTAAGTCAATGGGGCGATTTTTTGGCTATGTGCTAGAAATGAAATTCAGTGCGGATTGGATGACAGGCACCCTAGGCACCCAGGATCGGCTTTAGTTTCACGTGTATCTCTTAAGCCGGCAGAGAAAACCCACCTGATATGCGCTCCACACAATTGAATTAGAGACGCCGTTGATTTTCTATGGGAATTGCAGAAATGACTTCTAAGCCTCAAAATAATGACTTTTTTTCCTAAGGTGGTAGGAATGAAACTCAGTGCGGGCTGGATGGGGTCCCCCTGGGCACCGCAGCTCTAAGCTTGTTTAACTCCTACCTCTTAAAGGGACCGAGAAAAAATGACCTTTTCTGCACTCCAATGTAAGTCAATGGGGCGATTTTTTGGCTATGTGCTAGAAATGAAATTCAGTGCGGATTGGATGACAGGCACCCTAGGCACCCAGGATCGGCTTTAGTTTCACTGTGTATCTCTTAAGGCGGCAGAGAAAATCCACCTGATATGCGCTCCACACAATTGAATAGAGACGCCAGTTGATTTTCTATGGGAATTGCAGAAATGACTTCTAAGCCTCAAAATAATGACTTTTTTTCCTAAGGTGGTAGGAATGAGACTCAGTGCGGGCTGGATGGGGTCCCCCCTGGGCGCCGCAGCTCTAAGCTTGTTTAACTCCTACCTCTTAAAGGGGACCGAGAAAAAATGACCTTTTCTGCACTCCAATGTAAGTCAATGGGGCGATTTTTTGGCTATGTGCTAGAAATGAAATTCAGTGCGGATTGGATGACAGGCACCCTAGGCACCCAGGATCGGCTTTAGTTTCACGTGTATCTCTTAAGGCGGCAGAGAAAATCCACCTGATATGCGCTCCACACAATTGAATAGAGACGCCATTTTTTTCTATGGGAATTGCAGAAATGACTTCTAAGCCTCAAAATAATGACTTTTTTTCCTAAGGTGGTAGGAATGAAACTCAGTGTGGGCTGGATGGGGTCCCCCTGGGCACCGCAGATCCTAAGCTTGTTTAACTCCTACCTCTTAAAGGGACCGAGAAAAAATGACATTTTCTGCACTCCAATGTAAGTCAATGGGGCGATTTTTTGGCTATGTGCTAGAAATGAAATTCAGTGCGGATTGGATGACAGGCACCCTAGGCACCCAGGATCGGCTTTAGTTTCACGTGTATCTCTTAAGCCGGCAGAGAAAATCCACCTGATATGCGCTCCACACAATTGAATAGAGACGCCATTGATTTTCTATGGGAATTGCAGAAATGACTTCTAAGCCTCAAAATAATGACTTTTTTTCCTAAGGTGGTAGGAATGAAACTCAGTGCGGGCTGGATGGGGTCCCCCCTGGGCACCGCAGCTCTAAGCTTGTTTAACTCCTACCTCTTAAAGGGACCGAGAAAAAATGACCTTTTCTGCACTCCAATGTAAGTCAATGGGGCGATTTTTTGGCTATGTGCTAGAAATGAAATTCAGTGCGGATTGGATGACAGGCACCCTAGGCACCCAGGATCGGCTTTAGTTTCACGTGTATCTCTTAAGCCGGCAGAGAAAATCCACCTGATATGCGCTCCACACAATTGAATAGAGACGCCATTGATTTTCTATGGGAATTGCAGAAATGACTTCTAAGCCTCAAAATAATGACTTTTTTTCCTAAGGTGGTAGGAATGAAACTCAGTGCGGGCTGGATGGGGTCCCCCCTGGGCACCGCAGACCTAAGCTTGTTTAACTCCTACCTCTTAAAGGGACCGAGAAAAAATGACCTTTTCTGCACTCCAATGTAAGTCAATGGGGCGATTTTTTGGCTATGTGCTAGAAATGAAATTCAGTGCGGATTGGATGACAGGCACCCTAGGCACCCAGGATCGGCTTTAGTTTCACGTGTATCTCTCAAGCCGGCAGAGAAAATCCACCTGATATGCGCTCCACACAATTGAATAGAGACGCCAGTTGATTTTCTATGGGAATTGCAGAAATGACTTCTAAGCCTCAAAATAATGACTTTTTTTCCTAAGGTGGTAGGAATGAAACTCAGTGCGGGCTGGATGGGGTCCCCCTTGGGCACCGCAGACTCTAAGCTTGTTTAACTCCTACCTCTTAAAGGGACCGAGAAAAAATGACCTTTTCTGCACTCCAATGTAAGTCAATGGGGCGATTTTTTGGCTATGTGCTAGAAATGAAATTCAGTGCGGATTGGATGACAGGCACCCTAGGCACCCAGGATCGGCTTTAGTTTCACGTGTATCTCTTAAGCCGGCAGAGAAAATCCACCTGATATGCGCTCCACACAATTGAATAGAGACGCCATTGATTTTCTATGGGAATTGCAGAAATGACTTCTAAGCCTCAAAATAAAGACTTTTTTTCCTAAGGTGGTAGGAATGAAACTCAGTGTGGGCTGGATGGGGTCCCCCCTGGGCACCGCAGACCTAAGCTTGTTTAACTCCTACCTCTTAAAGGGACCGAGAAAAAATGACCTTTTCTGCACTCCAATGTAAGTCAATGGGGCGATTTTTTGGCTATGTGCTAGAAATGAAATTCAGTGCGGATTGGATGACAGGCACCCTAGGCACCCAGGATCGGCTTTAGTTTCACGTGTATCTCTTAAGCCGGCAGAGAAAACCCACCTGATATGCGCTCCACACAATTGAATTAGAGACGCCGTTGATTTTCTATGGGAATTGCAGAAATGACTTCTAAGCCTCAAAATAATGACTTTTTTTCCTAAGGTGGTAGGAATGAAACTCAGTGCGGGCTGGATGGGGTCCCCCTTGGGCACCGCAGACCTAAGCTTGTTTAACTCCTACCTCTTAAAGGGACCGAGAAAAAATGACCTTTTCTGCACTCCAATGTAAGTCAATGGGGCGATTTTTTGGCTATGTGCTAGAAATGAAATTCAGTGCGGATTGGATGACAGGCACCCTAGGCACCCAGGATCGGCTTTAGTTTCACGTGTATCTCTTAAGCCGGCAGAGAAAATCCACCTGATATGCGCTCCACACAATTGAATAGAGACGCCATTGATTTTCTATGGGAATTGCAGAAATGACTTCTAAGCCTCAAAATAATGACTTTTTTTCCTAAGGTGGTAGGAATGAAACTCAGTGTGGGCTGGATGGGGTCCCCCCTGGGCACCGCAGACCTAAGCTTGTTTAACTCCTACCTCTTAAAGGGACCGAGAAAAAATGACCTTTTCTGCACTCCAATGTAAGTCAATGGGGCGATTTTTTGGCTATGTGCTAGAAATGAAATTCAGTGCGGATTGGATGACAGGCACCCTAGGCACCCAGGATCGGCTTTAGTTTCACGTGTATCTCTTAAGCCGGCAGAGAAAACCCACCTGATATGCGCTCCACACAATTGAATTAGAGACGCCGTTGATTTTCTATGGGAATTGCAGAAATGACTTCTAAGCCTCAAAATAATGACTTTTTTTCCTAAGGTGGTAGGAATGAAACTCAGTGCGGGCTGGATGGGGTCCCCCCTGGGCACCGCAGCTCTAAGCTTGTTTAACTCCTACCTCTTAAAGGGACCGAGAAAAAATGACCTTTTCTGCACTCCAATGTAAGTCAATGGGGCGATTTTTTGGCTATGTGCTAGAAATGAAATTCAGTGCGGATTGGATGACAGGCACCCTAGGCACCCAGGATCGGCTTTAGTTTCACGTGTATCTCTTAAGGCGGCAGAGAAAATCCACCTGATATGCGCTCCACACAATTGAATAGAGACGCCATTGATTTTCTATGGGAATTGCAGAAATGACTTCTAAGCCTCAAAATAATGACTTTTTTTCCTAAGGTGGTAGGAATGAAACTCAGTGTGGGCTGGATGGGGTCCCCCCTGGGCACCGCAGACCTAAGCTTGTTTAACTCCTACCTCTTAAAGGGGCCGAGAAAAAATGACCTTTTCTGCACTCCAATGTAAGTCAATGGGGCGATTTTTTGGCTATGTGCTAGAAATGAAATTCAGTGCGGATTGGATGACAGGCACCCTAGGCACCCAGGATCGGCTTTAGTTTCACGTGTATCTCTTAAGCCGGCAGAGAAAACCCACCTGATATGCGCTCCACACAATTGAATTAGAGACGCCGTTGATTTTCTATGGGAATTGCAGAAATGACTTCTAAGCCTCAAAATAATGACTTTTTTTCCTAAGGTGGTAGGAATGAAACTCAGTGCGGGCTGGATGGGGTCCCCCTGGGCACCGCAGACCTAAGCTTGTTAACTCCTACCTCTTAAAGGGACCGAGAAAAAATGACCTTTTCTGCACTCCAATGTAAGTCAATGGGGCGATTTTTTGGCTATGTGCTAGAAATGAAATTCAGTGCGGATTGGATGACAGGCACCCTAGGCACCCAGGATCGGCTTTAGTTTCATGTGTATCTCTTAAGCCGGCAGAGAAAACCCACCTGATATGCGCTCCACACAATTGAATAGAGACGCCGTTGATTTTCTATGGGAATTGCAGAAATGACTTCTAAGCCTCAAAATAATGACTTTTTTTTCCTAAGGTGGTAGGAATGAAACTCAGTGCGGGCTGGATGGGGTCCCCCCTGGGCACCGCAGCTCTAAGCTTGTTTAACTCCTACCTCTTAAAGGGACCGAGAAAAATGACCTTTTCTGCACTCCAATGTAAGTCAATGGGGCGATTTTTTGGCTATGTGCTAGAAATGAAATTCAGTGCGGATTGGATGACAGGCACCCTAGGCACCCAGGATCGGCTTTAGTTTCACGTGTATCTCTTAAGGCGGCAGAGAAAATCCACCTGATATGCGCTCCACACAATTGAATAGAGACGCCATTGATTTTCTATGGGAATTGCAGAAATGACTTCTAAGCCTCAAAATAATGACTTTTTTTCCTAAGGTGGTAGGAATGAAACTCAGTGCGGGCTGGATGGGGTCCCCCTTGGGCACCGCAGATCTAAGCTTGTTTAACTCCTACCTCTTAAAGGGACCGAGAAAAAATGACATTTTCTGCACTCCAATGTAAGTCAATGGGGCGATTTTTTGGCTATGTGCTAGAAATGAAATTCAGTGCGGATTTGATGACAGGCACCCTAGGCACCCAGGATCGGCTTTAGTTTCACGTGTATCTCTTAAGCCGGCAGAGAAAATCCACCTGATATGCGCTTCACACAATTGAATAGAGACGCCATTGATTTTCTATGGGAATTGCAGAAATAACTTCTAAGCCTCAAAATAATGACTTTTTTTCCTAAGGTGGTAGGAATGAAACTCAGTGCGGGCTGGATGGGGTCCCCCCTGGGCACCGCAGCTCTAAGCTTGTTTAACTCCTACCTCTTAAAGGGACCGAGAAAAAAATGACCTTTTCTGCACTCCAATGTAAGTCAATGGGGCGATTTTTTGGCTATGTGCTAGAAATGAAATTCAGTGCGGATTGGATGACAGGCACCCTAGGCACCCAGGATCGGCTTTAGTTTCACGTGTATCTCTTAAGCCGGCAGAGAAAATCCCACCTGATATGCGCTCCACACAATTGAATTAGAGACGCCAGTTGATTTTCTATGGGAATTGCAGAATGACTTCTAAGCCTCAAAATAATGACTTTTTTTCCTAAGGTGGTAGGAATGAAACTCAGTGCGGGCTGGATGGGGTCCCCCTGGGCACCGCAGACCTAAGCTTGTTTAACTCCTACCTCTTAAAGGGACCGAGAAAAAATGACCTTTTCTGCACTCCAATGTAAGTCAATGGGGCGATTTTTTGGCTATGTGCTAGAAATGAAATTCAGTGCGGATTGGATGACAGGCACCCTAGGCACCCAGGATCGGCTTTAGTTTCACGTGTATCTCTTAAGCCGGCAGAGAAAACCCACCTGATATGCGCTCCACACAATTGAATAGAGACGCCGTTGATTTTCTATGGGAATTGCAGAAATGACTTCTAAGCCTCAAAATAATGACTTTTTTTCCTAAGGTGGTAGGAATGAAACTCAGTGCGGGCTGGATGGGGTCCCCCTTGGCACCGCAGACCTAAGCTTGTTTAACTCCTACCTCTTAAAGGGACCGAGAAAAAATGACCTTTTCTGCACTCCAATGTAAGTCAATGGGGCGATTTTTTGGCTATGTGCTAGAAATGAAATTCAGTGCGGATTGGATGACAGGCACCCTAGGCACCCAGGATCGGCTTTAGTTTCACGTGTATCTCTTAAGCCGGCAGAGAAAATCCACCTGATATGCGCTCCACACAATTGAATAGAGACGCCATTGATTTTCTATGGGAATTGCAGAAATGACTTCTAAGCCTCAAAATAATGACTTTTTTTCCTAAGGTGGTAGGAATGAAACTCAGTGCGGGCTGGATGGGGTCCCCCCTGGGCACCGCAGACCTAAGCTTGTTTAACTCCTACCTCTTAAAGGGACCGAGAAAAAATGACCTTTTCTGCACTCCAATGTAAGTCAATGGGGCGATTTTTTGGCTATGTGCTAGAAATGAAATTCAGTGCGGATTGGATGACAGGCACCCTAGGCACCCAGGATCGGCTTTAGTTTCACGTGTATCTCTTAAGCCGGCAGAGAAAACCCACCTGATATGCGCTCCACACAATTGAATAGAGACGCCGTTGATTTTCTATGGGAATTGCAGAAATGACTTCTAAGCCTCAAAATAATGACTTTTTTTCCTAAGGTGGTAGGAATGAAACTCAGTGCGGGCTGGATGGGGTCCCCCCTGGGCACCGCAGACCTAAGCTTGTTTAACTCCTACCTCTTAAAGGGACCGAGAAAAAATGACCTTTTCTGCACTCCAATGTAAGTCAATGGGGCGATTTTTTGGCTATGTGCTAGAAATGAAATTCAGTGCGGATTGGATGACAGGCACCCTAGGCACCCAGGATCGGCTTTAGTTTCACGTGTATCTCTTAAGCCGGCAGAGAAAACCCACCTGATATGCGCTCCACACAATTGAATAGAGACGCCGTTGATTTTCTATGGGAATTGCAGAAATGACTTCTAAGCCTCAAAATAATGACTTTTTTTCCTAAGGTGGTAGGAATGAAACTCAGTGCGGGCTGGATGGGGTCCCCCCTGGGCACCGCAGACCTAAGCTTGTTTAACTCCTACCTCTTAAAGGGACCGAGAAAAAATGACCTTTTCTGCACTCCAATGTAAGTCAATGGGGCGATTTTTGGCTATGTGCTAGAAATGAAATTCAGTGCGGATTGGATGACAGGCACCCTAGGCACCCAGGATCGGCTTTAGTTTCACGTGTATCTCTTAAGCCGGCAGAGAAAACCCACCTGATATGCGCTCCACACAATTGAATAGAGACGCCGTTGATTTTCTTGGGAATTGCAGAAATGACTTCTAACTCAAAATAATGACTTTTTTTTAAGGTGGGAATGAAACTCGTTATGGGTCCCCTGGGGCACATAAAACATGCTTAATAAGAAAGGGACTAAGAAAAGGAGAGAAAAAGGTATTAGGGAGAGAATGGGGCCTTTTTTGGCTATTGTAAAAAAAAAAAAGTGCGGATTGGATGACAGGCACCCTAACCATAGGATTTTTATTTCACGTTTCTTCCTCAAAATAATGAACCTTTTACTCTGAAGCTATTTTACGTCCAGAAAATTCCTATTGATATTCTAAGCTTGAGAAAGGACTGTGCTACAAAATATTGAAGCTTATTTCCTTAGTGAAGATAGGTGCAAAAACAAAATCTAAATGTGGCTAATGAAAGATTTTAACGTTAAACCACGTCTGTGTGTGGGGATCTTACTAGTGCGACCGAGAAAACATTTTTTTTTTTTTTTCCATGTAAGTCAATGGGGCGATTTTTGAAATAGCTACAAAAAAAAGGATAAATTCACAAAAGAAAGATATAAACAGGCAAACAAAAACAAAAAACCTTTAAAAAGCGTATCCAGTAAGCGGAGGGATAATTTTGACAAAAGTCACCAACTTGAATGAACAAGACATATTACTGGGGGACGTGAGTTTGACGCTAGGCAGAATTTCTTCATATTGACTTTTTCTTCCTAAGGTGGTAGGAATAAACTCAGTCGGGCTGGATGGGGTCCCCCTGGAACCGCAGACCTAAGCTTGTTTAACTCCTACCTCTTAAAGGGACCAGGAAGAAAAGACCTTTTTAACTGGTAAGGTACAGGACAGATAAACGATAATTATGTTTACTGTGATCGGAAATTTGCATATACCCATTTAGTACTATATAGAGCTTAGTTGCTGCTTCTTGAGATAAGCAAAAAATATATATGAAAAAGAGAACAAATCAAAAAAAATAGAATTAACAGTTGCGAATCATGTCCATTCAAAACAATAATGACCTCTCCATGTTGCTATTTTCAGTCAGTCTTATGAAAATTGAAATTTTCCTCTTTTGATGATTTCCTCCAGGGTTGGCAGTCACTCCTAAGCTTTTTACCTCCTTGAATAACTAGCTCAGAGATTGAGCAAATCAAATGACGAGTCTTAACCTGTATCAACATCCTTTTTCTTGTCAGTATTGATTTCTCCTTTGTGGGAGGAAGATCTGAACGCTGGAGCTCCAGGATGACTTCACAAAGCTTTGATTTCATATCAGGGTTGTAGATTTCCTGTTTGTTATGTAAGCTTATAATAACGACTAAGAGATGCTGCTGATTTTCTTCTGGAGAATTGTCAGTTTTGGAATTAGAAAATTCAACAAATTAATGAAGTTTTTTTCCTAAGGTGAGAGCTCTTGAAGAAATTTGAAACAATATGGGGCTCCCCCATTTGAGAGAAGCAGCCTTAGTAACTTTCTGGGGATTCTTGATTGGACCGATGAATATTTCGGCTGCACTCCATGTTGACTCTTGTGTTAATTGGGGCTTGCTTCTAGAAATGAGACTCAGGCTTGTAAAGGAGGGGAGGGATGGGAGACTGGCACAACTGGATCTCTCTTTAGTTTCACGTTCCTGTAATCATTTCGGCAGAGACTGTGACTCTCTCGCCGCTTTGGAAAATGACTTCTAAGGCTCTGAATAATGAGTTTTTTCCTAAGGTTAGGGGTGTTTGGTTGGGGGGGTCCCCTTGACACCGCAGAAGTTTAACCCTTAAAGGGACCGAGAAAAAATGACCTTTTCTGCACTCCAATGTAAGTCAATGGCGATTTTTTGGCTATTGCTAGAAATGAAATTCAGTGCGGATTGGATGACAGGCACCCTAGGCACCCAGGATCGGCTTTAGTTTCACGTGTATCTCTTAAGCCGGCAGAGAAAACCCACCTAGAGACGCCGTTGATTTTCTATGGGAATTGCAGAAATGACTTCTAAGCCTCAAAATAATGACTTTTTTTCCTAAGGTGGTAGGAATGAAACTCAGTGCGGGCTGGATGGGGTCCCCCTGGGCACCGCAGACCTAAGCTTGTTTAACTCCTACCTCTTAAAGGGACCGAGAAAAAATGACCTTTTCTGCACTCCAATGTAAGTCAATGGGGCGATTTTTTGGCTATGTGCTAGAAATGAAATTCAGTGCGGATTGGATGACAGGCACCCTAGGCACCCAGGATCGGCTTTAGTTTCACGTGTATCTCTTAAGCCGGCAGAGAAAACCCACCTGATATGCGCTCCACACAATTGAATAGAGACGCCGTTGATTTTCTATGGGAATTGCAGAAATGACTTCTAAGCCTCAAAATAATGACTTTTTTTCCTAAGGTGGTAGGAATGAAACTCAGTGCGGGCTGGATGGGGTCCCCCCTGGGCACCGCAGACCTAAGCTTGTTTAACTCCTACCTCTTAAAGGGACCGAGAAAAAATGACCTTTTCTGCACTCCAATGTAAGTCAATGGGGCGATTTTTTGGCTATGTGCTAGAAATGAAATTCAGTGCGGATTGGATGACAGGCACCCTAGGCACCCAGGATCGGCTTTAGTTTCACGTGTATCTCTTAAGCCGGCAGAGAAAACCCACCTGATATGCGCTCCACACAATTGAATAGAGACGCCGTTGATTTTCTATGGGAATTGCAGAAATGACTTCTAAGCCTCAAAATAATGACTTTTTTTCCTAAGGTGGTAGGAATGAAACTCAGTGCGGGCTGGATGGGGTCCCCCCTGGGCACCGCAGACCTAAGCTTGTTTAACTCCTACCTCTTAAAGGGACCGAGAAAAAATGACCTTTTCTGCACTCCAATGTAAGTCAATGGGGCGATTTTTTGGCTATGTGCTAGAAATGAAATTCAGTGCGGATTGGATGACAGGCACCCTAGGCACCCAGGATCGGCTTTAGTTTCACGTGTATCTCTTAAGCCGGCAGAGAAAACCCACCTGATATGCGCTCCACACAATTGAATAGAGACGCCGTTGATTTTCTATGGGAATTGCAGAAATGACTTCTAAGCCTCAAAATAATGACTTTTTTTCCTAAGGTGGTAGGAATGAAACTCAGTGCGGGCTGGATGGGGTCCCCCCTGGGCACCGCAGACCTAAGCTTGTTTAACTCCTACCTCTTAAAGGGACCGAGAAAAAATGACCTTTTCTGCACTCCAATGTAAGTCAATGGGGCGATTTTTTGGCTATGTGCTAGAAATGAAATTCAGTGCGGATTGGATGACAGGCACCCTAGGCACCCAGGATCGGCTTTAGTTTCACGTGTATCTCTTAAGCCGGCAGAGAAAACCCACCTGATATGCGCTCCACACAATTGAATAGAGACGCCGTTGATTTTCTATGGGAATTGCAGAAATGACTTCTAAGCCTCAAAATAATGACTTTTTTTCCTAAGGTGGTAGGAATGAAACTCAGTGCGGGCTGGATGGGGTCCCCCCTGGGCACCGCAGACCTAAGCTTGTTTAACTCCTACCTCTTAAAGGGACCGAGAAAAAATGACCTTTTCTGCACTCCAATGTAAGTCAATGGGGCGATTTTTTGGCTATGTGCTAGAAATGAAATTCAGTGCGGATTGGATGACAGGCACCCTAGGCACCCAGGATCGGCTTTAGTTTCACGTGTATCTCTTAAGCCGGCAGAGAAAACCCACCTGATATGCGCTCCACACAATTGAATAGAGACGCCGTTGATTTTCTATGGGAATTGCAGAAATGACTTCTAAGCCTCAAAATAATGACTTTTTTTCCTAAGGTGGTAGGAATGAAACTCAGTGCGGGCTGGATGGGGTCCCCCCTGGGCACCGCAGACCTAAGCTTGTTTAACTCCTACCTCTTAAAGGGACCGAGAAAAAATGACCTTTTCTGCACTCCAATGTAAGTCAATGGGGCGATTTTTTGGCTATGTGCTAGAAATGAAATTCAGTGCGGATTGGATGACAGGCACCCTAGGCACCCAGGATCGGCTTTAGTTTCACGTGTATCTCTTAAGCCGGCAGAGAAAACCCACCTGATATGCGCTCCACACAATTGAATAGAGACGCCGTTGATTTTCTATGGGAATTGCAGAAATGACTTCTAAGCCTCAAAATAATGACTTTTTTTCCTAAGGTGGTAGGAATGAAACTCAGTGCGGGCTGGATGGGGTCCCCCCTGGGCACCGCAGACCTAAGCTTGTTTAACTCCTACCTCTTAAAGGGACCGAGAAAAAATGACCTTTTCTGCACTCCAATGTAAGTCAATGGGGCGATTTTTTGGCTATGTGCTAGAAATGAAATTCAGTGCGGATTGGATGACAGGCACCCTAGGCACCCAGGATCGGCTTTAGTTTCACGTGTATCTCTTAAGCCGGCAGAGAAAACCCACCTGATATGCGCTCCACACAATTGAATAGAGACGCCGTTGATTTTCTATGGGAATTGCAGAAATGACTTCTAAGCCTCAAAATAATGACTTTTTTTCCTAAGGTGGTAGGAATGAAACTCAGTGCGGGCTGGATGGGGTCCCCCCTGGGCACCGCAGACCTAAGCTTGTTTAACTCCTACCTCTTAAAGGGACCGAGAAAAAATGACCTTTTCTGCACTCCAATGTAAGTCAATGGGGCGATTTTTTGGCTATGTGCTAGAAATGAAATTCAGTGCGGATTGGATGACAGGCACCCTAGGCACCCAGGATCGGCTTTAGTTTCACGTGTATCTCTTAAGCCGGCAGAGAAAACCCACCTGATATGCGCTCCACACAATTGAATAGAGACGCCGTTGATTTTCTATGGGAATTGCAGAAATGACTTCTAAGCCTCAAAATAATGACTTTTTTTCCTAAGGTGGTAGGAATGAAACTCAGTGCGGGCTGGATGGGGTCCCCCCTGGGCACCGCAGACCTAAGCTTGTTTAACTCCTACCTCTTAAAGGGACCGAGAAAAAATGACCTTTTCTGCACTCCAATGTAAGTCAATGGGGCGATTTTTTGGCTATGTGCTAGAAATGAAATTCAGTGCGGATTGGATGACAGGCACCCTAGGCACCCAGGATCGGCTTTAGTTTCACGTGTATCTCTTAAGCCGGCAGAGAAAACCCACCTGATATGCGCTCCACACAATTGAATAGAGACGCCGTTGATTTTCTATGGGAATTGCAGAAATGACTTCTAAGCCTCAAAATAATGACTTTTTTTCCTAAGGTGGTAGGAATGAAACTCAGTGCGGGCTGGATGGGGTCCCCCCTGGGCACCGCAGACCTAAGCTTGTTTAACTCCTACCTCTTAAAGGGACCGAGAAAAAATGACCTTTTCTGCACTCCAATGTAAGTCAATGGGGCGATTTTTTGGCTATGTGCTAGAAATGAAATTCAGTGCGGATTGGATGACAGGCACCCTAGGCACCCAGGATCGGCTTTAGTTTCACGTGTATCTCTTAAGCCGGCAGAGAAAACCCACCTGATATGCGCTCCACACAATTGAATAGAGACGCCGTTGATTTTCTATGGGAATTGCAGAAATGACTTCTAAGCCTCAAAATAATGACTTTTTTTCCTAAGGTGGTAGGAATGAAACTCAGTGCGGGCTGGATGGGGTCCCCCCTGGGCACCGCAGACCTAAGCTTGTTTAACTCCTACCTCTTAAAGGGACCGAGAAAAAATGACCTTTTCTGCACTCCAATGTAAGTCAATGGGGCGATTTTTTGGCTATGTGCTAGAAATGAAATTCAGTGCGGATTGGATGACAGGCACCCTAGGCACCCAGGATCGGCTTTAGTTTCACGTGTATCTCTTAAGCCGGCAGAGAAAACCCACCTGATATGCGCTCCACACAATTGAATAGAGACGCCGTTGATTTTCTATGGGAATTGCAGAAATGACTTCTAAGCCTCAAAATAATGACTTTTTTTCCTAAGGTGGTAGGAATGAAACTCAGTGCGGGCTGGATGGGGTCCCCCCTGGGCACCGCAGACCTAAGCTTGTTTAACTCCTACCTCTTAAAGGGACCGAGAAAAAATGACCTTTTCTGCACTCCAATGTAAGTCAATGGGGCGATTTTTTGGCTATGTGCTAGAAATGAAATTCAGTGCGGATTGGATGACAGGCACCCTAGGCACCCAGGATCGGCTTTAGTTTCACGTGTATCTCTTAAGCCGGCAGAGAAAACCCACCTGATATGCGCTCCACACAATTGAATAGAGACGCCGTTGATTTTCTATGGGAATTGCAGAAATGACTTCTAAGCCTCAAAATAATGACTTTTTTTCCTAAGGTGGTAGGAATGAAACTCAGTGCGGGCTGGATGGGGTCCCCCCTGGGCACCGCAGACCTAAGCTTGTTTAACTCCTACCTCTTAAAGGGACCGAGAAAAAATGACCTTTTCTGCACTCCAATGTAAGTCAATGGGGCGATTTTTTGGCTATGTGCTAGAAATGAAATTCAGTGCGGATTGGATGACAGGCACCCTAGGCACCCAGGATCGGCTTTAGTTTCACGTGTATCTCTTAAGCCGGCAGAGAAAACCCACCTGATATGCGCTCCACACAATTGAATAGAGACGCCGTTGATTTTCTATGGGAATTGCAGAAATGACTTCTAAGCCTCAAAATAATGACTTTTTTTCCTAAGGTGGTAGGAATGAAACTCAGTGCGGGCTGGATGGGGTCCCCCCTGGGCACCGCAGACCTAAGCTTGTTTAACTCCTACCTCTTAAAGGGACCGAGAAAAAATGACCTTTTCTGCACTCCAATGTAAGTCAATGGGGCGATTTTTTGGCTATGTGCTAGAAATGAAATTCAGTGCGGATTGGATGACAGGCACCCTAGGCACCCAGGATCGGCTTTAGTTTCACGTGTATCTCTTAAGCCGGCAGAGAAAACCCACCTGATATGCGCTCCACACAATTGAATAGAGACGCCGTTGATTTTCTATGGGAATTGCAGAAATGACTTCTAAGCCTCAAAATAATGACTTTTTTTCCTAAGGTGGTAGGAATGAAACTCAGTGCGGGCTGGATGGGGTCCCCCCTGGGCACCGCAGACCTAAGCTTGTTTAACTCCTACCTCTTAAAGGGACCGAGAAAAAATGACCTTTTCTGCACTCCAATGTAAGTCAATGGGGCGATTTTTTGGCTATGTGCTAGAAATGAAATTCAGTGCGGATTGGATGACAGGCACCCTAGGCACCCAGGATCGGCTTTAGTTTCACGTGTATCTCTTAAGCCGGCAGAGAAAACCCACCTGATATGCGCTCCACACAATTGAATAGAGACGCCGTTGATTTTCTATGGGAATTGCAGAAATGACTTCTAAGCCTCAAAATAATGACTTTTTTTCCTAAGGTGGTAGGAATGAAACTCAGTGCGGGCTGGATGGGGTCCCCCCTGGGCACCGCAGACCTAAGCTTGTTTAACTCCTACCTCTTAAAGGGACCGAGAAAAAATGACCTTTTCTGCACTCCAATGTAAGTCAATGGGGCGATTTTTTGGCTATGTGCTAGAAATGAAATTCAGTGCGGATTGGATGACAGGCACCCTAGGCACCCAGGATCGGCTTTAGTTTCACGTGTATCTCTTAAGCCGGCAGAGAAAACCCACCTGATATGCGCTCCACACAATTGAATAGAGACGCCGTTGATTTTCTATGGGAATTGCAGAAATGACTTCTAAGCCTCAAAATAATGACTTTTTTTCCTAAGGTGGTAGGAATGAAACTCAGTGCGGGCTGGATGGGGTCCCCCCTGGGCACCGCAGACCTAAGCTTGTTTAACTCCTACCTCTTAAAGGGACCGAGAAAAAATGACCTTTTCTGCACTCCAATGTAAGTCAATGGGGCGATTTTTTGGCTATGTGCTAGAAATGAAATTCAGTGCGGATTGGATGACAGGCACCCTAGGCACCCAGGATCGGCTTTAGTTTCACGTGTATCTCTTAAGCCGGCAGAGAAAACCCACCTGATATGCGCTCCACACAATTGAATAGAGACGCCGTTGATTTTCTATGGGAATTGCAGAAATGACTTCTAAGCCTCAAAATAATGACTTTTTTTCCTAAGGTGGTAGGAATGAAACTCAGTGCGGGCTGGATGGGGTCCCCCCTGGGCACCGCAGACCTAAGCTTGTTTAACTCCTACCTCTTAAAGGGACCGAGAAAAAATGACCTTTTCTGCACTCCAATGTAAGTCAATGGGGCGATTTTTTGGCTATGTGCTAGAAATGAAATTCAGTGCGGATTGGATGACAGGCACCCTAGGCACCCAGGATCGGCTTTAGTTTCACGTGTATCTCTTAAGCCGGCAGAGAAAACCCACCTGATATGCGCTCCACACAATTGAATAGAGACGCCGTTGATTTTCTATGGGAATTGCAGAAATGACTTCTAAGCCTCAAAATAATGACTTTTTTTCCTAAGGTGGTAGGAATGAAACTCAGTGCGGGCTGGATGGGGTCCCCCCTGGGCACCGCAGACCTAAGCTTGTTTAACTCCTACCTCTTAAAGGGACCGAGAAAAAATGACCTTTTCTGCACTCCAATGTAAGTCAATGGGGCGATTTTTTGGCTATGTGCTAGAAATGAAATTCAGTGCGGATTGGATGACAGGCACCCTAGGCACCCAGGATCGGCTTTAGTTTCACGTGTATCTCTTAAGCCGGCAGAGAAAACCCACCTGATATGCGCTCCACACAATTGAATAGAGACGCCGTTGATTTTCTATGGGAATTGCAGAAATGACTTCTAAGCCTCAAAATAATGACTTTTTTTCCTAAGGTGGTAGGAATGAAACTCAGTGCGGGCTGGATGGGGTCCCCCCTGGGCACCGCAGACCTAAGCTTGTTTAACTCCTACCTCTTAAAGGGACCGAGAAAAAATGACCTTTTCTGCACTCCAATGTAAGTCAATGGGGCGATTTTTTGGCTATGTGCTAGAAATGAAATTCAGTGCGGATTGGATGACAGGCACCCTAGGCACCCAGGATCGGCTTTAGTTTCACGTGTATCTCTTAAGCCGGCAGAGAAAACCCACCTGATATGCGCTCCACACAATTGAATAGAGACGCCGTTGATTTTCTATGGGAATTGCAGAAATGACTTCTAAGCCTCAAAATAATGACTTTTTTTCCTAAGGTGGTAGGAATGAAACTCAGTGCGGGCTGGATGGGGTCCCCCCTGGGCACCGCAGACCTAAGCTTGTTTAACTCCTACCTCTTAAAGGGACCGAGAAAAAATGACCTTTTCTGCACTCCAATGTAAGTCAATGGGGCGATTTTTTGGCTATGTGCTAGAAATGAAATTCAGTGCGGATTGGATGACAGGCACCCTAGGCACCCAGGATCGGCTTTAGTTTCACGTGTATCTCTTAAGCCGGCAGAGAAAACCCACCTGATATGCGCTCCACACAATTGAATAGAGACGCCGTTGATTTTCTATGGGAATTGCAGAAATGACTTCTAAGCCTCAAAATAATGACTTTTTTTCCTAAGGTGGTAGGAATGAAACTCAGTGCGGGCTGGATGGGGTCCCCCCTGGGCACCGCAGACCTAAGCTTGTTTAACTCCTACCTCTTAAAGGGACCGAGAAAAAATGACCTTTTCTGCACTCCAATGTAAGTCAATGGGGCGATTTTTTGGCTATGTGCTAGAAATGAAATTCAGTGCGGATTGGATGACAGGCACCCTAGGCACCCAGGATCGGCTTTAGTTTCACGTGTATCTCTTAAGCCGGCAGAGAAAACCCACCTGATATGCGCTCCACACAATTGAATAGAGACGCCGTTGATTTTCTATGGGAATTGCAGAAATGACTTCTAAGCCTCAAAATAATGACTTTTTTTCCTAAGGTGGTAGGAATGAAACTCAGTGCGGGCTGGATGGGGTCCCCCCTGGGCACCGCAGACCTAAGCTTGTTTAACTCCTACCTCTTAAAGGGACCGAGAAAAAATGACCTTTTCTGCACTCCAATGTAAGTCAATGGGGCGATTTTTTGGCTATGTGCTAGAAATGAAATTCAGTGCGGATTGGATGACAGGCACCCTAGGCACCCAGGATCGGCTTTAGTTTCACGTGTATCTCTTAAGCCGGCAGAGAAAACCCACCTGATATGCGCTCCACACAATTGAATAGAGACGCCGTTGATTTTCTATGGGAATTGCAGAAATGACTTCTAAGCCTCAAAATAATGACTTTTTTTCCTAAGGTGGTAGGAATGAAACTCAGTGCGGGCTGGATGGGGTCCCCCCTGGGCACCGCAGACCTAAGCTTGTTTAACTCCTACCTCTTAAAGGGACCGAGAAAAAATGACCTTTTCTGCACTCCAATGTAAGTCAATGGGGCGATTTTTTGGCTATGTGCTAGAAATGAAATTCAGTGCGGATTGGATGACAGGCACCCTAGGCACCCAGGATCGGCTTTAGTTTCACGTGTATCTCTTAAGCCGGCAGAGAAAACCCACCTGATATGCGCTCCACACAATTGAATAGAGACGCCGTTGATTTTCTATGGGAATTGCAGAAATGACTTCTAAGCCTCAAAATAATGACTTTTTTTCCTAAGGTGGTAGGAATGAAACTCAGTGCGGGCTGGATGGGGTCCCCCCTGGGCACCGCAGACCTAAGCTTGTTTAACTCCTACCTCTTAAAGGGACCGAGAAAAAATGACCTTTTCTGCACTCCAATGTAAGTCAATGGGGCGATTTTTTGGCTATGTGCTAGAAATGAAATTCAGTGCGGATTGGATGACAGGCACCCTAGGCACCCAGGATCGGCTTTAGTTTCACGTGTATCTCTTAAGCCGGCAGAGAAAACCCACCTGATATGCGCTCCACACAATTGAATAGAGACGCCGTTGATTTTCTATGGGAATTGCAGAAATGACTTCTAAGCCTCAAAATAATGACTTTTTTTCCTAAGGTGGTAGGAATGAAACTCAGTGCGGGCTGGATGGGGTCCCCCCTGGGCACCGCAGACCTAAGCTTGTTTAACTCCTACCTCTTAAAGGGACCGAGAAAAAATGACCTTTTCTGCACTCCAATGTAAGTCAATGGGGCGATTTTTTGGCTATGTGCTAGAAATGAAATTCAGTGCGGATTGGATGACAGGCACCCTAGGCACCCAGGATCGGCTTTAGTTTCACGTGTATCTCTTAAGCCGGCAGAGAAAACCCACCTGATATGCGCTCCACACAATTGAATAGAGACGCCGTTGATTTTCTATGGGAATTGCAGAAATGACTTCTAAGCCTCAAAATAATGACTTTTTTTCCTAAGGTGGTAGGAATGAAACTCAGTGCGGGCTGGATGGGGTCCCCCCTGGGCACCGCAGACCTAAGCTTGTTTAACTCCTACCTCTTAAAGGGACCGAGAAAAAATGACCTTTTCTGCACTCCAATGTAAGTCAATGGGGCGATTTTTTGGCTATGTGCTAGAAATGAAATTCAGTGCGGATTGGATGACAGGCACCCTAGGCACCCAGGATCGGCTTTAGTTTCACGTGTATCTCTTAAGCCGGCAGAGAAAACCCACCTGATATGCGCTCCACACAATTGAATAGAGACGCCGTTGATTTTCTATGGGAATTGCAGAAATGACTTCTAAGCCTCAAAATAATGACTTTTTTTCCTAAGGTGGTAGGAATGAAACTCAGTGCGGGCTGGATGGGGTCCCCCCTGGGCACCGCAGACCTAAGCTTGTTTAACTCCTACCTCTTAAAGGGACCGAGAAAAAATGACCTTTTCTGCACTCCAATGTAAGTCAATGGGGCGATTTTTTGGCTATGTGCTAGAAATGAAATTCAGTGCGGATTGGATGACAGGCACCCTAGGCACCCAGGATCGGCTTTAGTTTCACGTGTATCTCTTAAGCCGGCAGAGAAAACCCACCTGATATGCGCTCCACACAATTGAATAGAGACGCCGTTGATTTTCTATGGGAATTGCAGAAATGACTTCTAAGCCTCAAAATAATGACTTTTTTTCCTAAGGTGGTAGGAATGAAACTCAGTGCGGGCTGGATGGGGTCCCCCCTGGGCACCGCAGACCTAAGCTTGTTTAACTCCTACCTCTTAAAGGGACCGAGAAAAAATGACCTTTTCTGCACTCCAATGTAAGTCAATGGGGCGATTTTTTGGCTATGTGCTAGAAATGAAATTCAGTGCGGATTGGATGACAGGCACCCTAGGCACCCAGGATCGGCTTTAGTTTCACGTGTATCTCTTAAGCCGGCAGAGAAAACCCACCTGATATGCGCTCCACACAATTGAATAGAGACGCCGTTGATTTTCTATGGGAATTGCAGAAATGACTTCTAAGCCTCAAAATAATGACTTTTTTTCCTAAGGTGGTAGGAATGAAACTCAGTGCGGGCTGGATGGGGTCCCCCCTGGGCACCGCAGACCTAAGCTTGTTTAACTCCTACCTCTTAAAGGGACCGAGAAAAAATGACCTTTTCTGCACTCCAATGTAAGTCAATGGGGCGATTTTTTGGCTATGTGCTAGAAATGAAATTCAGTGCGGATTGGATGACAGGCACCCTAGGCACCCAGGATCGGCTTTAGTTTCACGTGTATCTCTTAAGCCGGCAGAGAAAACCCACCTGATATGCGCTCCACACAATTGAATAGAGACGCCGTTGATTTTCTATGGGAATTGCAGAAATGACTTCTAAGCCTCAAAATAATGACTTTTTTTCCTAAGGTGGTAGGAATGAAACTCAGTGCGGGCTGGATGGGGTCCCCCCTGGGCACCGCAGACCTAAGCTTGTTTAACTCCTACCTCTTAAAGGGACCGAGAAAAAATGACCTTTTCTGCACTCCAATGTAAGTCAATGGGGCGATTTTTTGGCTATGTGCTAGAAATGAAATTCAGTGCGGATTGGATGACAGGCACCCTAGGCACCCAGGATCGGCTTTAGTTTCACGTGTATCTCTTAAGCCGGCAGAGAAAACCCACCTGATATGCGCTCCACACAATTGAATAGAGACGCCGTTGATTTTCTATGGGAATTGCAGAAATGACTTCTAAGCCTCAAAATAATGACTTTTTTTCCTAAGGTGGTAGGAATGAAACTCAGTGCGGGCTGGATGGGGTCCCCCCTGGGCACCGCAGACCTAAGCTTGTTTAACTCCTACCTCTTAAAGGGACCGAGAAAAAATGACCTTTTCTGCACTCCAATGTAAGTCAATGGGGCGATTTTTTGGCTATGTGCTAGAAATGAAATTCAGTGCGGATTGGATGACAGGCACCCTAGGCACCCAGGATCGGCTTTAGTTTCACGTGTATCTCTTAAGCCGGCAGAGAAAACCCACCTGATATGCGCTCCACACAATTGAATAGAGACGCCGTTGATTTTCTATGGGAATTGCAGAAATGACTTCTAAGCCTCAAAATAATGACTTTTTTTCCTAAGGTGGTAGGAATGAAACTCAGTGCGGGCTGGATGGGGTCCCCCCTGGGCACCGCAGACCTAAGCTTGTTTAACTCCTACCTCTTAAAGGGACCGAGAAAAAATGACCTTTTCTGCACTCCAATGTAAGTCAATGGGGCGATTTTTTGGCTATGTGCTAGAAATGAAATTCAGTGCGGATTGGATGACAGGCACCCTAGGCACCCAGGATCGGCTTTAGTTTCACGTGTATCTCTTAAGCCGGCAGAGAAAACCCACCTGATATGCGCTCCACACAATTGAATAGAGACGCCGTTGATTTTCTATGGGAATTGCAGAAATGACTTCTAAGCCTCAAAATAATGACTTTTTTTCCTAAGGTGGTAGGAATGAAACTCAGTGCGGGCTGGATGGGGTCCCCCCTGGGCACCGCAGACCTAAGCTTGTTTAACTCCTACCTCTTAAAGGGACCGAGAAAAAATGACCTTTTCTGCACTCCAATGTAAGTCAATGGGGCGATTTTTTGGCTATGTGCTAGAAATGAAATTCAGTGCGGATTGGATGACAGGCACCCTAGGCACCCAGGATCGGCTTTAGTTTCACGTGTATCTCTTAAGCCGGCAGAGAAAACCCACCTGATATGCGCTCCACACAATTGAATAGAGACGCCGTTGATTTTCTATGGGAATTGCAGAAATGACTTCTAAGCCTCAAAATAATGACTTTTTTTCCTAAGGTGGTAGGAATGAAACTCAGTGCGGGCTGGATGGGGTCCCCCCTGGGCACCGCAGACCTAAGCTTGTTTAACTCCTACCTCTTAAAGGGACCGAGAAAAAATGACCTTTTCTGCACTCCAATGTAAGTCAATGGGGCGATTTTTTGGCTATGTGCTAGAAATGAAATTCAGTGCGGATTGGATGACAGGCACCCTAGGCACCCAGGATCGGCTTTAGTTTCACGTGTATCTCTTAAGCCGGCAGAGAAAACCCACCTGATATGCGCTCCACACAATTGAATAGAGACGCCGTTGATTTTCTATGGGAATTGCAGAAATGACTTCTAAGCCTCAAAATAATGACTTTTTTTCCTAAGGTGGTAGGAATGAAACTCAGTGCGGGCTGGATGGGGTCCCCCCTGGGCACCGCAGACCTAAGCTTGTTTAACTCCTACCTCTTAAAGGGACCGAGAAAAAATGACCTTTTCTGCACTCCAATGTAAGTCAATGGGGCGATTTTTTGGCTATGTGCTAGAAATGAAATTCAGTGCGGATTGGATGACAGGCACCCTAGGCACCCAGGATCGGCTTTAGTTTCACGTGTATCTCTTAAGCCGGCAGAGAAAACCCACCTGATATGCGCTCCACACAATTGAATAGAGACGCCGTTGATTTTCTATGGGAATTGCAGAAATGACTTCTAAGCCTCAAAATAATGACTTTTTTTCCTAAGGTGGTAGGAATGAAACTCAGTGCGGGCTGGATGGGGTCCCCCCTGGGCACCGCAGACCTAAGCTTGTTTAACTCCTACCTCTTAAAGGGACCGAGAAAAAATGACCTTTTCTGCACTCCAATGTAAGTCAATGGGGCGATTTTTTGGCTATGTGCTAGAAATGAAATTCAGTGCGGATTGGATGACAGGCACCCTAGGCACCCAGGATCGGCTTTAGTTTCACGTGTATCTCTTAAGCCGGCAGAGAAAACCCACCTGATATGCGCTCCACACAATTGAATAGAGACGCCGTTGATTTTCTATGGGAATTGCAGAAATGACTTCTAAGCCTCAAAATAATGACTTTTTTTCCTAAGGTGGTAGGAATGAAACTCAGTGCGGGCTGGATGGGGTCCCCCCTGGGCACCGCAGACCTAAGCTTGTTTAACTCCTACCTCTTAAAGGGACCGAGAAAAAATGACCTTTTCTGCACTCCAATGTAAGTCAATGGGGCGATTTTTTGGCTATGTGCTAGAAATGAAATTCAGTGCGGATTGGATGACAGGCACCCTAGGCACCCAGGATCGGCTTTAGTTTCACGTGTATCTCTTAAGCCGGCAGAGAAAACCCACCTGATATGCGCTCCACACAATTGAATAGAGACGCCGTTGATTTTCTATGGGAATTGCAGAAATGACTTCTAAGCCTCAAAATAATGACTTTTTTTCCTAAGGTGGTAGGAATGAAACTCAGTGCGGGCTGGATGGGGTCCCCCCTGGGCACCGCAGACCTAAGCTTGTTTAACTCCTACCTCTTAAAGGGACCGAGAAAAAATGACCTTTTCTGCACTCCAATGTAAGTCAATGGGGCGATTTTTTGGCTATGTGCTAGAAATGAAATTCAGTGCGGATTGGATGACAGGCACCCTAGGCACCCAGGATCGGCTTTAGTTTCACGTGTATCTCTTAAGCCGGCAGAGAAAACCCACCTGATATGCGCTCCACACAATTGAATAGAGACGCCGTTGATTTTCTATGGGAATTGCAGAAATGACTTCTAAGCCTCAAAATAATGACTTTTTTTCCTAAGGTGGTAGGAATGAAACTCAGTGCGGGCTGGATGGGGTCCCCCCTGGGCACCGCAGACCTAAGCTTGTTTAACTCCTACCTCTTAAAGGGACCGAGAAAAAATGACCTTTTCTGCACTCCAATGTAAGTCAATGGGGCGATTTTTTGGCTATGTGCTAGAAATGAAATTCAGTGCGGATTGGATGACAGGCACCCTAGGCACCCAGGATCGGCTTTAGTTTCACGTGTATCTCTTAAGCCGGCAGAGAAAACCCACCTGATATGCGCTCCACACAATTGAATAGAGACGCCGTTGATTTTCTATGGGAATTGCAGAAATGACTTCTAAGCCTCAAAATAATGACTTTTTTTCCTAAGGTGGTAGGAATGAAACTCAGTGCGGGCTGGATGGGGTCCCCCCTGGGCACCGCAGACCTAAGCTTGTTTAACTCCTACCTCTTAAAGGGACCGAGAAAAAATGACCTTTTCTGCACTCCAATGTAAGTCAATGGGGCGATTTTTTGGCTATGTGCTAGAAATGAAATTCAGTGCGGATTGGATGACAGGCACCCTAGGCACCCAGGATCGGCTTTAGTTTCACGTGTATCTCTTAAGCCGGCAGAGAAAACCCACCTGATATGCGCTCCACACAATTGAATAGAGACGCCGTTGATTTTCTATGGGAATTGCAGAAATGACTTCTAAGCCTCAAAATAATGACTTTTTTTCCTAAGGTGGTAGGAATGAAACTCAGTGCGGGCTGGATGGGGTCCCCCCTGGGCACCGCAGACCTAAGCTTGTTTAACTCCTACCTCTTAAAGGGACCGAGAAAAAATGACCTTTTCTGCACTCCAATGTAAGTCAATGGGGCGATTTTTTGGCTATGTGCTAGAAATGAAATTCAGTGCGGATTGGATGACAGGCACCCTAGGCACCCAGGATCGGCTTTAGTTTCACGTGTATCTCTTAAGCCGGCAGAGAAAACCCACCTGATATGCGCTCCACACAATTGAATAGAGACGCCGTTGATTTTCTATGGGAATTGCAGAAATGACTTCTAAGCCTCAAAATAATGACTTTTTTTCCTAAGGTGGTAGGAATGAAACTCAGTGCGGGCTGGATGGGGTCCCCCCTGGGCACCGCAGACCTAAGCTTGTTTAACTCCTACCTCTTAAAGGGACCGAGAAAAAATGACCTTTTCTGCACTCCAATGTAAGTCAATGGGGCGATTTTTTGGCTATGTGCTAGAAATGAAATTCAGTGCGGATTGGATGACAGGCACCCTAGGCACCCAGGATCGGCTTTAGTTTCACGTGTATCTCTTAAGCCGGCAGAGAAAACCCACCTGATATGCGCTCCACACAATTGAATAGAGACGCCGTTGATTTTCTATGGGAATTGCAGAAATGACTTCTAAGCCTCAAAATAATGACTTTTTTTCCTAAGGTGGTAGGAATGAAACTCAGTGCGGGCTGGATGGGGTCCCCCCTGGGCACCGCAGACCTAAGCTTGTTTAACTCCTACCTCTTAAAGGGACCGAGAAAAAATGACCTTTTCTGCACTCCAATGTAAGTCAATGGGGCGATTTTTTGGCTATGTGCTAGAAATGAAATTCAGTGCGGATTGGATGACAGGCACCCTAGGCACCCAGGATCGGCTTTAGTTTCACGTGTATCTCTTAAGCCGGCAGAGAAAACCCACCTGATATGCGCTCCACACAATTGAATAGAGACGCCGTTGATTTTCTATGGGAATTGCAGAAATGACTTCTAAGCCTCAAAATAATGACTTTTTTTCCTAAGGTGGTAGGAATGAAACTCAGTGTGGGCTGGATGGGGTCCCCCCTGGGCACCGCAGACCTAAGCTTGTTTAACTCCTACCTCTTAAAGGGACCGTGAAAAAATGACCTTTTCTGCACTCCAATGTAAGTCAATGGGGCGATTTTTTGGCTATGTGCTAGAAATGAAATTCAGTGCGGATTGGATGACAGGCACCCTAGGCACCCAGGATCGGCTTTAGTTTCACGTGTATCTCTTAAGCCGGCAGAGAAAACCCACCTGATATGCGCTCCACACAATTGAATAGAGACGCCGTTGATTTTCTATGGGAATTGCAGAAATGACTTCTAAGCCTCAAAATAATGACTTTTTTTCCTAAGGTGGTAGGAATGAAACTCAGTGCGGGCTGGATGGGGTCCCCCCTGGGCACCGCAGACCTAAGCTTGTTTAACTCCTACCTCTTAAAGGGACCGAGAAAAAATGACCTTTTCTGCACTCCAATGTAAGTCAATGGGGCGATTTTTTGGCTATGTGCTAGAAATGAAATTCAGTGCGGATTGGATGACAGGCACCCTAGGCACCCAGGATCGGCTTTAGTTTCACGTGTATCTCTTAAGCCGGCAGAGAAAACCCACCTGATATGCGCTCCACACAATTGAATAGAGACGCCGTTGATTTTCTATGGGAATTGCAGAAATGACTTCTAAGCCTCAAAATAATGACTTTTTTTCCTAAGGTGGTAGGAATGAAACTCAGTGCGGGCTGGATGGGGTCCCCCCTGGGCACCGCAGACCTAAGCTTGTTTAACTCCTACCTCTTAAAGGGACCGAGAAAAAATGACCTTTTCTGCACTCCAATGTAAGTCAATGGGGCGATTTTTTGGCTATGTGCTAGAAATGAAATTCAGTGCGGATTGGATGACAGGCACCCTAGGCACCCAGGATCGGCTTTAGTTTCACGTGTATCTCTTAAGCCGGCAGAGAAAACCCACCTGATATGCGCTCCACACAATTGAATAGAGACGCCGTTGATTTTCTATGGGAATTGCAGAAATGACTTCTAAGCCTCAAAATAATGACTTTTTTTCCTAAGGTGGTAGGAATGAAACTCAGTGCGGGCTGGATGGGGTCCCCCCTGGGCACCGCAGACCTAAGCTTGTTTAACTCCTACCTCTTAAAGGGACCGAGAAAAAATGACCTTTTCTGCACTCCAATGTAAGTCAATGGGGCGATTTTTTGGCTATGTGCTAGAAATGAAATTCAGTGCGGATTGGATGACAGGCACCCTAGGCACCCAGGATCGGCTTTAGTTTCACGTGTATCTCTTAAGCCGGCAGAGAAAACCCACCTGATATGCGCTCCACACAATTGAATAGAGACGCCGTTGATTTTCTATGGGAATTGCAGAAATGACTTCTAAGCCTCAAAATAATGACTTTTTTTCCTAAGGTGGTAGGAATGAAACTCAGTGCGGGCTGGATGGGGTCCCCCCTGGGCACCGCAGACCTAAGCTTGTTTAACTCCTACCTCTTAAAGGGACCGAGAAAAAATGACCTTTTCTGCACTCCAATGTAAGTCAATGGGGCGATTTTTTGGCTATGTGCTAGAAATGAAATTCAGTGCGGATTGGATGACAGGCACCCTAGGCACCCAGGATCGGCTTTAGTTTCACGTGTATCTCTTAAGCCGGCAGAGAAAACCCACCTGATATGCGCTCCACACAATTGAATAGAGACGCCGTTGATTTTCTATGGGAATTGCAGAAATGACTTCTAAGCCTCAAAATAATGACTTTTTTTCCTAAGGTGGTAGGAATGAAACTCAGTGCGGGCTGGATGGGGTCCCCCCTGGGCACCGCAGACCTAAGCTTGTTTAACTCCTACCTCTTAAAGGGACCGAGAAAAAATGACCTTTTCTGCACTCCAATGTAAGTCAATGGGGCGATTTTTTGGCTATGTGCTAGAAATGAAATTCAGTGCGGATTGGATGACAGGCACCCTAGGCACCCAGGATCGGCTTTAGTTTCACGTGTATCTCTTAAGCCGGCAGAGAAAACCCACCTGATATGCGCTCCACACAATTGAATAGAGACGCCGTTGATTTTCTATGGGAATTGCAGAAATGACTTCTAAGCCTCAAAATAATGACTTTTTTTCCTAAGGTGGTAGGAATGAAACTCAGTGCGGGCTGGATGGGGTCCCCCCTGGGCACCGCAGACCTAAGCTTGTTTAACTCCTACCTCTTAAAGGGACCGAGAAAAAATGACCTTTTCTGCACTCCAATGTAAGTCAATGGGGCGATTTTTTGGCTATGTGCTAGAAATGAAATTCAGTGCGGATTGGATGACAGGCACCCTAGGCACCCAGGATCGGCTTTAGTTTCACGTGTATCTCTTAAGCCGGCAGAGAAAACCCACCTGATATGCGCTCCACACAATTGAATAGAGACGCCGTTGATTTTCTATGGGAATTGCAGAAATGACTTCTAAGCCTCAAAATAATGACTTTTTTTCCTAAGGTGGTAGGAATGAAACTCAGTGCGGGCTGGATGGGGTCCCCCCTGGGCACCGCAGACCTAAGCTTGTTTAACTCCTACCTCTTAAAGGGACCGAGAAAAAATGACCTTTTCTGCACTCCAATGTAAGTCAATGGGGCGATTTTTTGGCTATGTGCTAGAAATGAAATTCAGTGCGGATTGGATGACAGGCACCCTAGGCACCCAGGATCGGCTTTAGTTTCACGTGTATCTCTTAAGCCGGCAGAGAAAACCCACCTGATATGCGCTCCACACAATTGAATAGAGACGCCGTTGATTTTCTATGGGAATTGCAGAAATGACTTCTAAGCCTCAAAATAATGACTTTTTTTCCTAAGGTGGTAGGAATGAAACTCAGTGCGGGCTGGATGGGGTCCCCCCTGGGCACCGCAGACCTAAGCTTGTTTAACTCCTACCTCTTAAAGGGACCGAGAAAAAATGACCTTTTCTGCACTCCAATGTAAGTCAATGGGGCGATTTTTTGGCTATGTGCTAGAAATGAAATTCAGTGCGGATTGGATGACAGGCACCCTAGGCACCCAGGATCGGCTTTAGTTTCACGTGTATCTCTTAAGCCGGCAGAGAAAACCCACCTGATATGCGCTCCACACAATTGAATAGAGACGCCGTTGATTTTCTATGGGAATTGCAGAAATGACTTCTAAGCCTCAAAATAATGACTTTTTTTCCTAAGGTGGTAGGAATGAAACTCAGTGCGGGCTGGATGGGGTCCCCCCTGGGCACCGCAGACCTAAGCTTGTTTAACTCCTACCTCTTAAAGGGACCGAGAAAAAATGACCTTTTCTGCACTCCAATGTAAGTCAATGGGGCGATTTTTTGGCTATGTGCTAGAAATGAAATTCAGTGCGGATTGGATGACAGGCACCCTAGGCACCCAGGATCGGCTTTAGTTTCACGTGTATCTCTTAAGCCGGCAGAGAAAACCCACCTGATATGCGCTCCACACAATTGAATAGAGACGCCGTTGATTTTCTATGGGAATTGCAGAAATGACTTCTAAGCCTCAAAATAATGACTTTTTTTCCTAAGGTGGTAGGAATGAAACTCAGTGCGGGCTGGATGGGGTCCCCCCTGGGCACCGCAGACCTAAGCTTGTTTAACTCCTACCTCTTAAAGGGACCGAGAAAAAATGACCTTTTCTGCACTCCAATGTAAGTCAATGGGGCGATTTTTTGGCTATGTGCTAGAAATGAAATTCAGTGCGGATTGGATGACAGGCACCCTAGGCACCCAGGATCGGCTTTAGTTTCACGTGTATCTCTTAAGCCGGCAGAGAAAACCCACCTGATATGCGCTCCACACAATTGAATAGAGACGCCGTTGATTTTCTATGGGAATTGCAGAAATGACTTCTAAGCCTCAAAATAATGACTTTTTTTCCTAAGGTGGTAGGAATGAAACTCAGTGCGGGCTGGATGGGGTCCCCCCTGGGCACCGCAGACCTAAGCTTGTTTAACTCCTACCTCTTAAAGGGACCGAGAAAAAATGACCTTTTCTGCACTCCAATGTAAGTCAATGGGGCGATTTTTTGGCTATGTGCTAGAAATGAAATTCAGTGCGGATTGGATGACAGGCACCCTAGGCACCCAGGATCGGCTTTAGTTTCACGTGTATCTCTTAAGCCGGCAGAGAAAACCCACCTGATATGCGCTCCACACAATTGAATAGAGACGCCGTTGATTTTCTATGGGAATTGCAGAAATGACTTCTAAGCCTCAAAATAATGACTTTTTTTCCTAAGGTGGTAGGAATGAAACTCAGTGCGGGCTGGATGGGGTCCCCCCTGGGCACCGCAGACCTAAGCTTGTTTAACTCCTACCTCTTAAAGGGACCGAGAAAAAATGACCTTTTCTGCACTCCAATGTAAGTCAATGGGGCGATTTTTTGGCTATGTGCTAGAAATGAAATTCAGTGCGGATTGGATGACAGGCACCCTAGGCACCCAGGATCGGCTTTAGTTTCACGTGTATCTCTTAAGCCGGCAGAGAAAACCCACCTGATATGCGCTCCACACAATTGAATAGAGACGCCGTTGATTTTCTATGGGAATTGCAGAAATGACTTCTAAGCCTCAAAATAATGACTTTTTTTCCTAAGGTGGTAGGAATGAAACTCAGTGCGGGCTGGATGGGGTCCCCCCTGGGCACCGCAGACCTAAGCTTGTTTAACTCCTACCTCTTAAAGGGACCGAGAAAAAATGACCTTTTCTGCACTCCAATGTAAGTCAATGGGGCGATTTTTTGGCTATGTGCTAGAAATGAAATTCAGTGCGGATTGGATGACAGGCACCCTAGGCACCCAGGATCGGCTTTAGTTTCACGTGTATCTCTTAAGCCGGCAGAGAAAACCCACCTGATATGCGCTCCACACAATTGAATAGAGACGCCGTTGATTTTCTATGGGAATTGCAGAAATGACTTCTAAGCCTCAAAATAATGACTTTTTTTCCTAAGGTGGTAGGAATGAAACTCAGTGCGGGCTGGATGGGGTCCCCCCTGGGCACCGCAGACCTAAGCTTGTTTAACTCCTACCTCTTAAAGGGACCGAGAAAAAATGACCTTTTCTGCACTCCAATGTAAGTCAATGGGGCGATTTTTTGGCTATGTGCTAGAAATGAAATTCAGTGCGGATTGGATGACAGGCACCCTAGGCACCCAGGATCGGCTTTAGTTTCACGTGTATCTCTTAAGCCGGCAGAGAAAACCCACCTGATATGCGCTCCACACAATTGAATAGAGACGCCGTTGATTTTCTATGGGAATTGCAGAAATGACTTCTAAGCCTCAAAATAATGACTTTTTTTCCTAAGGTGGTAGGAATGAAACTCAGTGCGGGCTGGATGGGGTCCCCCCTGGGCACCGCAGACCTAAGCTTGTTTAACTCCTACCTCTTAAAGGGACCGAGAAAAAATGACCTTTTCTGCACTCCAATGTAAGTCAATGGGGCGATTTTTTGGCTATGTGCTAGAAATGAAATTCAGTGCGGATTGGATGACAGGCACCCTAGGCACCCAGGATCGGCTTTAGTTTCACGTGTATCTCTTAAGCCGGCAGAGAAAACCCACCTGATATGCGCTCCACACAATTGAATAGAGACGCCGTTGATTTTCTATGGGAATTGCAGAAATGACTTCTAAGCCTCAAAATAATGACTTTTTTTCCTAAGGTGGTAGGAATGAAACTCAGTGCGGGCTGGATGGGGTCCCCCCTGGGCACCGCAGACCTAAGCTTGTTTAACTCCTACCTCTTAAAGGGACCGAGAAAAAATGACCTTTTCTGCACTCCAATGTAAGTCAATGGGGCGATTTTTTGGCTATGTGCTAGAAATGAAATTCAGTGCGGATTGGATGACAGGCACCCTAGGCACCCAGGATCGGCTTTAGTTTCACGTGTATCTCTTAAGCCGGCAGAGAAAACCCACCTGATATGCGCTCCACACAATTGAATAGAGACGCCGTTGATTTTCTATGGGAATTGCAGAAATGACTTCTAAGCCTCAAAATAATGACTTTTTTTCCTAAGGTGGTAGGAATGAAACTCAGTGCGGGCTGGATGGGGTCCCCCCTGGGCACCGCAGACCTAAGCTTGTTTAACTCCTACCTCTTAAAGGGACCGAGAAAAAATGACCTTTTCTGCACTCCAATGTAAGTCAATGGGGCGATTTTTTGGCTATGTGCTAGAAATGAAATTCAGTGCGGATTGGATGACAGGCACCCTAGGCACCCAGGATCGGCTTTAGTTTCACGTGTATCTCTTAAGCCGGCAGAGAAAACCCACCTGATATGCGCTCCACACAATTGAATAGAGACGCCGTTGATTTTCTATGGGAATTGCAGAAATGACTTCTAAGCCTCAAAATAATGACTTTTTTTCCTAAGGTGGTAGGAATGAAACTCAGTGCGGGCTGGATGGGGTCCCCCCTGGGCACCGCAGACCTAAGCTTGTTTAACTCCTACCTCTTAAAGGGACCGAGAAAAAATGACCTTTTCTGCACTCCAATGTAAGTCAATGGGGCGATTTTTTGGCTATGTGCTAGAAATGAAATTCAGTGCGGATTGGATGACAGGCACCCTAGGCACCCAGGATCGGCTTTAGTTTCACGTGTATCTCTTAAGCCGGCAGAGAAAACCCACCTGATATGCGCTCCACACAATTGAATAGAGACGCCGTTGATTTTCTATGGGAATTGCAGAAATGACTTCTAAGCCTCAAAATAATGACTTTTTTTCCTAAGGTGGTAGGAATGAAACTCAGTGCGGGCTGGATGGGGTCCCCCCTGGGCACCGCAGACCTAAGCTTGTTTAACTCCTACCTCTTAAAGGGACCGAGAAAAAATGACCTTTTCTGCACTCCAATGTAAGTCAATGGGGCGATTTTTTGGCTATGTGCTAGAAATGAAATTCAGTGCGGATTGGATGACAGGCACCCTAGGCACCCAGGATCGGCTTTAGTTTCACGTGTATCTCTTAAGCCGGCAGAGAAAACCCACCTGATATGCGCTCCACACAATTGAATAGAGACGCCGTTGATTTTCTATGGGAATTGCAGAAATGACTTCTAAGCCTCAAAATAATGACTTTTTTTCCTAAGGTGGTAGGAATGAAACTCAGTGCGGGCTGGATGGGGTCCCCCCTGGGCACCGCAGACCTAAGCTTGTTTAACTCCTACCTCTTAAAGGGACCGAGAAAAAATGACCTTTTCTGCACTCCAATGTAAGTCAATGGGGCGATTTTTTGGCTATGTGCTAGAAATGAAATTCAGTGCGGATTGGATGACAGGCACCCTAGGCACCCAGGATCGGCTTTAGTTTCACGTGTATCTCTTAAGCCGGCAGAGAAAACCCACCTGATATGCGCTCCACACAATTGAATAGAGACGCCGTTGATTTTCTATGGGAATTGCAGAAATGACTTCTAAGCCTCAAAATAATGACTTTTTTTCCTAAGGTGGTAGGAATGAAACTCAGTGCGGGCTGGATGGGGTCCCCCCTGGGCACCGCAGACCTAAGCTTGTTTAACTCCTACCTCTTAAAGGGACCGAGAAAAAATGACCTTTTCTGCACTCCAATGTAAGTCAATGGGGCGATTTTTTGGCTATGTGCTAGAAATGAAATTCAGTGCGGATTGGATGACAGGCACCCTAGGCACCCAGGATCGGCTTTAGTTTCACGTGTATCTCTTAAGCCGGCAGAGAAAACCCACCTGATATGCGCTCCACACAATTGAATAGAGACGCCGTTGATTTTCTATGGGAATTGCAGAAATGACTTCTAAGCCTCAAAATAATGACTTTTTTTCCTAAGGTGGTAGGAATGAAACTCAGTGCGGGCTGGATGGGGTCCCCCCTGGGCACCGCAGACCTAAGCTTGTTTAACTCCTACCTCTTAAAGGGACCGAGAAAAAATGACCTTTTCTGCACTCCAATGTAAGTCAATGGGGCGATTTTTTGGCTATGTGCTAGAAATGAAATTCAGTGCGGATTGGATGACAGGCACCCTAGGCACCCAGGATCGGCTTTAGTTTCACGTGTATCTCTTAAGCCGGCAGAGAAAACCCACCTGATATGCGCTCCACACAATTGAATAGAGACGCCGTTGATTTTCTATGGGAATTGCAGAAATGACTTCTAAGCCTCAAAATAATGACTTTTTTTCCTAAGGTGGTAGGAATGAAACTCAGTGCGGGCTGGATGGGGTCCCCCCTGGGCACCGCAGACCTAAGCTTGTTTAACTCCTACCTCTTAAAGGGACCGAGAAAAAATGACCTTTTCTGCACTCCAATGTAAGTCAATGGGGCGATTTTTTGGCTATGTGCTAGAAATGAAATTCAGTGCGGATTGGATGACAGGCACCCTAGGCACCCAGGATCGGCTTTAGTTTCACGTGTATCTCTTAAGCCGGCAGAGAAAACCCACCTGATATGCGCTCCACACAATTGAATAGAGACGCCGTTGATTTTCTATGGGAATTGCAGAAATGACTTCTAAGCCTCAAAATAATGACTTTTTTTCCTAAGGTGGTAGGAATGAAACTCAGTGCGGGCTGGATGGGGTCCCCCCTGGGCACCGCAGACCTAAGCTTGTTTAACTCCTACCTCTTAAAGGGACCGAGAAAAAATGACCTTTTCTGCACTCCAATGTAAGTCAATGGGGCGATTTTTTGGCTATGTGCTAGAAATGAAATTCAGTGCGGATTGGATGACAGGCACCCTAGGCACCCAGGATCGGCTTTAGTTTCACGTGTATCTCTTAAGCCGGCAGAGAAAACCCACCTGATATGCGCTCCACACAATTGAATAGAGACGCCGTTGATTTTCTATGGGAATTGCAGAAATGACTTCTAAGCCTCAAAATAATGACTTTTTTTCCTAAGGTGGTAGGAATGAAACTCAGTGCGGGCTGGATGGGGTCCCCCCTGGGCACCGCAGACCTAAGCTTGTTTAACTCCTACCTCTTAAAGGGACCGAGAAAAAATGACCTTTTCTGCACTCCAATGTAAGTCAATGGGGCGATTTTTTGGCTATGTGCTAGAAATGAAATTCAGTGCGGATTGGATGACAGGCACCCTAGGCACCCAGGATCGGCTTTAGTTTCACGTGTATCTCTTAAGCCGGCAGAGAAAACCCACCTGATATGCGCTCCACACAATTGAATAGAGACGCCGTTGATTTTCTATGGGAATTGCAGAAATGACTTCTAAGCCTCAAAATAATGACTTTTTTTCCTAAGGTGGTAGGAATGAAACTCAGTGCGGGCTGGATGGGGTCCCCCCTGGGCACCGCAGACCTAAGCTTGTTTAACTCCTACCTCTTAAAGGGACCGAGAAAAAATGACCTTTTCTGCACTCCAATGTAAGTCAATGGGGCGATTTTTTGGCTATGTGCTAGAAATGAAATTCAGTGCGGATTGGATGACAGGCACCCTAGGCACCCAGGATCGGCTTTAGTTTCACGTGTATCTCTTAAGCCGGCAGAGAAAACCCACCTGATATGCGCTCCACACAATTGAATAGAGACGCCGTTGATTTTCTATGGGAATTGCAGAAATGACTTCTAAGCCTCAAAATAATGACTTTTTTTCCTAAGGTGGTAGGAATGAAACTCAGTGCGGGCTGGATGGGGTCCCCCCTGGGCACCGCAGACCTAAGCTTGTTTAACTCCTACCTCTTAAAGGGACCGAGAAAAAATGACCTTTTCTGCACTCCAATGTAAGTCAATGGGGCGATTTTTTGGCTATGTGCTAGAAATGAAATTCAGTGCGGATTGGATGACAGGCACCCTAGGCACCCAGGATCGGCTTTAGTTTCACGTGTATCTCTTAAGCCGGCAGAGAAAACCCACCTGATATGCGCTCCACACAATTGAATAGAGACGCCGTTGATTTTCTATGGGAATTGCAGAAATGACTTCTAAGCCTCAAAATAATGACTTTTTTTCCTAAGGTGGTAGGAATGAAACTCAGTGCGGGCTGGATGGGGTCCCCCCTGGGCACCGCAGACCTAAGCTTGTTTAACTCCTACCTCTTAAAGGGACCGAGAAAAAATGACCTTTTCTGCACTCCAATGTAAGTCAATGGGGCGATTTTTTGGCTATGTGCTAGAAATGAAATTCAGTGCGGATTGGATGACAGGCACCCTAGGCACCCAGGATCGGCTTTAGTTTCACGTGTATCTCTTAAGCCGGCAGAGAAAACCCACCTGATATGCGCTCCACACAATTGAATAGAGACGCCGTTGATTTTCTATGGGAATTGCAGAAATGACTTCTAAGCCTCAAAATAATGACTTTTTTTCCTAAGGTGGTAGGAATGAAACTCAGTGCGGGCTGGATGGGGTCCCCCCTGGGCACCGCAGACCTAAGCTTGTTTAACTCCTACCTCTTAAAGGGACCGAGAAAAAATGACCTTTTCTGCACTCCAATGTAAGTCAATGGGGCGATTTTTTGGCTATGTGCTAGAAATGAAATTCAGTGCGGATTGGATGACAGGCACCCTAGGCACCCAGGATCGGCTTTAGTTTCACGTGTATCTCTTAAGCCGGCAGAGAAAACCCACCTGATATGCGCTCCACACAATTGAATAGAGACGCCGTTGATTTTCTATGGGAATTGCAGAAATGACTTCTAAGCCTCAAAATAATGACTTTTTTTCCTAAGGTGGTAGGAATGAAACTCAGTGCGGGCTGGATGGGGTCCCCCCTGGGCACCGCAGACCTAAGCTTGTTTAACTCCTACCTCTTAAAGGGACCGAGAAAAAATGACCTTTTCTGCACTCCAATGTAAGTCAATGGGGCGATTTTTTGGCTATGTGCTAGAAATGAAATTCAGTGCGGATTGGATGACAGGCACCCTAGGCACCCAGGATCGGCTTTAGTTTCACGTGTATCTCTTAAGCCGGCAGAGAAAACCCACCTGATATGCGCTCCACACAATTGAATAGAGACGCCGTTGATTTTCTATGGGAATTGCAGAAATGACTTCTAAGCCTCAAAATAATGACTTTTTTTCCTAAGGTGGTAGGAATGAAACTCAGTGCGGGCTGGATGGGGTCCCCCCTGGGCACCGCAGACCTAAGCTTGTTTAACTCCTACCTCTTAAAGGGACCGAGAAAAAATGACCTTTTCTGCACTCCAATGTAAGTCAATGGGGCGATTTTTTGGCTATGTGCTAGAAATGAAATTCAGTGCGGATTGGATGACAGGCACCCTAGGCACCCAGGATCGGCTTTAGTTTCACGTGTATCTCTTAAGCCGGCAGAGAAAACCCACCTGATATGCGCTCCACACAATTGAATAGAGACGCCGTTGATTTTCTATGGGAATTGCAGAAATGACTTCTAAGCCTCAAAATAATGACTTTTTTTCCTAAGGTGGTAGGAATGAAACTCAGTGCGGGCTGGATGGGGTCCCCCCTGGGCACCGCAGACCTAAGCTTGTTTAACTCCTACCTCTTAAAGGGACCGAGAAAAAATGACCTTTTCTGCACTCCAATGTAAGTCAATGGGGCGATTTTTTGGCTATGTGCTAGAAATGAAATTCAGTGCGGATTGGATGACAGGCACCCTAGGCACCCAGGATCGGCTTTAGTTTCACGTGTATCTCTTAAGCCGGCAGAGAAAACCCACCTGATATGCGCTCCACACAATTGAATAGAGACGCCGTTGATTTTCTATGGGAATTGCAGAAATGACTTCTAAGCCTCAAAATAATGACTTTTTTTCCTAAGGTGGTAGGAATGAAACTCAGTGCGGGCTGGATGGGGTCCCCCCTGGGCACCGCAGACCTAAGCTTGTTTAACTCCTACCTCTTAAAGGGACCGAGAAAAAATGACCTTTTCTGCACTCCAATGTAAGTCAATGGGGCGATTTTTTGGCTATGTGCTAGAAATGAAATTCAGTGCGGATTGGATGACAGGCACCCTAGGCACCCAGGATCGGCTTTAGTTTCACGTGTATCTCTTAAGCCGGCAGAGAAAACCCACCTGATATGCGCTCCACACAATTGAATAGAGACGCCGTTGATTTTCTATGGGAATTGCAGAAATGACTTCTAAGCCTCAAAATAATGACTTTTTTTCCTAAGGTGGTAGGAATGAAACTCAGTGCGGGCTGGATGGGGTCCCCCCTGGGCACCGCAGACCTAAGCTTGTTTAACTCCTACCTCTTAAAGGGACCGAGAAAAAATGACCTTTTCTGCACTCCAATGTAAGTCAATGGGGCGATTTTTTGGCTATGTGCTAGAAATGAAATTCAGTGCGGATTGGATGACAGGCACCCTAGGCACCCAGGATCGGCTTTAGTTTCACGTGTATCTCTTAAGCCGGCAGAGAAAACCCACCTGATATGCGCTCCACACAATTGAATAGAGACGCCGTTGATTTTCTATGGGAATTGCAGAAATGACTTCTAAGCCTCAAAATAATGACTTTTTTTCCTAAGGTGGTAGGAATGAAACTCAGTGCGGGCTGGATGGGGTCCCCCCTGGGCACCGCAGACCTAAGCTTGTTTAACTCCTACCTCTTAAAGGGACCGAGAAAAAATGACCTTTTCTGCACTCCAATGTAAGTCAATGGGGCGATTTTTTGGCTATGTGCTAGAAATGAAATTCAGTGCGGATTGGATGACAGGCACCCTAGGCACCCAGGATCGGCTTTAGTTTCACGTGTATCTCTTAAGCCGGCAGAGAAAACCCACCTGATATGCGCTCCACACAATTGAATAGAGACGCCGTTGATTTTCTATGGGAATTGCAGAAATGACTTCTAAGCCTCAAAATAATGACTTTTTTTCCTAAGGTGGTAGGAATGAAACTCAGTGCGGGCTGGATGGGGTCCCCCCTGGGCACCGCAGACCTAAGCTTGTTTAACTCCTACCTCTTAAAGGGACCGAGAAAAAATGACCTTTTCTGCACTCCAATGTAAGTCAATGGGGCGATTTTTTGGCTATGTGCTAGAAATGAAATTCAGTGCGGATTGGATGACAGGCACCCTAGGCACCCAGGATCGGCTTTAGTTTCACGTGTATCTCTTAAGCCGGCAGAGAAAACCCACCTGATATGCGCTCCACACAATTGAATAGAGACGCCGTTGATTTTCTATGGGAATTGCAGAAATGACTTCTAAGCCTCAAAATAATGACTTTTTTTCCTAAGGTGGTAGGAATGAAACTCAGTGCGGGCTGGATGGGGTCCCCCCTGGGCACCGCAGACCTAAGCTTGTTTAACTCCTACCTCTTAAAGGGACCGAGAAAA
This sequence comes from Dendropsophus ebraccatus, assembly GCF_027789765.1. Lineage (NCBI taxonomy): Eukaryota > Metazoa > Chordata > Amphibia > Anura > Hylidae > Dendropsophus > Dendropsophus ebraccatus. The sequence goes on from NW_027209979.1 coordinate 133,405, forward strand.
AATGACCTTTTCTGCACTCCAATGTAAGTCAATGGGGCGATTTTTTGGCTATGTGCTAGAAATGAAATTCAGTGCGGATTGGATGACAGGCACCCTAGGCACCCAGGATCGGCTTTAGTTTCACGTGTATCTCTTAAGCCGGCAGAGAAAACCCACCTGATATGCGCTCCACACAATTGAATAGAGACGCCGTTGATTTTCTATGGGAATTGCAGAAATGACTTCTAAGCCTCAAAATAATGACTTTTTTTCCTAAGGTGGTAGGAATGAAACTCAGTGCGGGCTGGATGGGGTCCCCCCTGGGCACCGCAGACCTAAGCTTGTTTAACTCCTACCTCTTAAAGGGACCGAGAAAAAATGACCTTTTCTGCACTCCAATGTAAGTCAATGGGGCGATTTTTTGGCTATGTGCTAGAAATGAAATTCAGTGCGGATTGGATGACAGGCACCCTAGGCACCCAGGATCGGCTTTAGTTTCACGTGTATCTCTTAAGCCGGCAGAGAAAACCCACCTGATATGCGCTCCACACAATTGAATAGAGACGCCGTTGATTTTCTATGGGAATTGCAGAAATGACTTCTAAGCCTCAAAATAATGACTTTTTTTCCTAAGGTGGTAGGAATGAAACTCAGTGCGGGCTGGATGGGGTCCCCCCTGGGCACCGCAGACCTAAGCTTGTTTAACTCCTACCTCTTAAAGGGACCGAGAAAAAATGACCTTTTCTGCACTCCAATGTAAGTCAATGGGGCGATTTTTTGGCTATGTGCTAGAAATGAAATTCAGTGCGGATTGGATGACAGGCACCCTAGGCACCCAGGATCGGCTTTAGTTTCACGTGTATCTCTTAAGCCGGCAGAGAAAACCCACCTGATATGCGCTCCACACAATTGAATAGAGACGCCGTTGATTTTCTATGGGAATTGCAGAAATGACTTCTAAGCCTCAAAATAATGACTTTTTTTCCTAAGGTGGTAGGAATGAAACTCAGTGCGGGCTGGATGGGGTCCCCCCTGGGCACCGCAGACCTAAGCTTGTTTAACTCCTACCTCTTAAAGGGACCGAGAAAAAATGACCTTTTCTGCACTCCAATGTAAGTCAATGGGGCGATTTTTTGGCTATGTGCTAGAAATGAAATTCAGTGCGGATTGGATGACAGGCACCCTAGGCACCCAGGATCGGCTTTAGTTTCACGTGTATCTCTTAAGCCGGCAGAGAAAACCCACCTGATATGCGCTCCACACAATTGAATAGAGACGCCGTTGATTTTCTATGGGAATTGCAGAAATGACTTCTAAGCCTCAAAATAATGACTTTTTTTCCTAAGGTGGTAGGAATGAAACTCAGTGCGGGCTGGATGGGGTCCCCCCTGGGCACCGCAGACCTAAGCTTGTTTAACTCCTACCTCTTAAAGGGACCGAGAAAAAATGACCTTTTCTGCACTCCAATGTAAGTCAATGGGGCGATTTTTTGGCTATGTGCTAGAAATGAAATTCAGTGCGGATTGGATGACAGGCACCCTAGGCACCCAGGATCGGCTTTAGTTTCACGTGTATCTCTTAAGCCGGCAGAGAAAACCCACCTGATATGCGCTCCACACAATTGAATAGAGACGCCGTTGATTTTCTATGGGAATTGCAGAAATGACTTCTAAGCCTCAAAATAATGACTTTTTTTCCTAAGGTGGTAGGAATGAAACTCAGTGCGGGCTGGATGGGGTCCCCCCTGGGCACCGCAGACCTAAGCTTGTTTAACTCCTACCTCTTAAAGGGACCGAGAAAAAATGACCTTTTCTGCACTCCAATGTAAGTCAATGGGGCGATTTTTTGGCTATGTGCTAGAAATGAAATTCAGTGCGGATTGGATGACAGGCACCCTAGGCACCCAGGATCGGCTTTAGTTTCACGTGTATCTCTTAAGCCGGCAGAGAAAACCCACCTGATATGCGCTCCACACAATTGAATAGAGACGCCGTTGATTTTCTATGGGAATTGCAGAAATGACTTCTAAGCCTCAAAATAATGACTTTTTTTCCTAAGGTGGTAGGAATGAAACTCAGTGCGGGCTGGATGGGGTCCCCCCTGGGCACCGCAGACCTAAGCTTGTTTAACTCCTACCTCTTAAAGGGACCGAGAAAAAATGACCTTTTCTGCACTCCAATGTAAGTCAATGGGGCGATTTTTTGGCTATGTGCTAGAAATGAAATTCAGTGCGGATTGGATGACAGGCACCCTAGGCACCCAGGATCGGCTTTAGTTTCACGTGTATCTCTTAAGCCGGCAGAGAAAACCCACCTGATATGCGCTCCACACAATTGAATAGAGACGCCGTTGATTTTCTATGGGAATTGCAGAAATGACTTCTAAGCCTCAAAATAATGACTTTTTTTCCTAAGGTGGTAGGAATGAAACTCAGTGCGGGCTGGATGGGGTCCCCCCTGGGCACCGCAGACCTAAGCTTGTTTAACTCCTACCTCTTAAAGGGACCGAGAAAAAATGACCTTTTCTGCACTCCAATGTAAGTCAATGGGGCGATTTTTTGGCTATGTGCTAGAAATGAAATTCAGTGCGGATTGGATGACAGGCACCCTAGGCACCCAGGATCGGCTTTAGTTTCACGTGTATCTCTTAAGCCGGCAGAGAAAACCCACCTGATATGCGCTCCACACAATTGAATAGAGACGCCGTTGATTTTCTATGGGAATTGCAGAAATGACTTCTAAGCCTCAAAATAATGACTTTTTTTCCTAAGGTGGTAGGAATGAAACTCAGTGCGGGCTGGATGGGGTCCCCCCTGGGCACCGCAGACCTAAGCTTGTTTAACTCCTACCTCTTAAAGGGACCGAGAAAAAATGACCTTTTCTGCACTCCAATGTAAGTCAATGGGGCGATTTTTTGGCTATGTGCTAGAAATGAAATTCAGTGCGGATTGGATGACAGGCACCCTAGGCACCCAGGATCGGCTTTAGTTTCACGTGTATCTCTTAAGCCGGCAGAGAAAACCCACCTGATATGCGCTCCACACAATTGAATAGAGACGCCGTTGATTTTCTATGGGAATTGCAGAAATGACTTCTAAGCCTCAAAATAATGACTTTTTTTCCTAAGGTGGTAGGAATGAAACTCAGTGCGGGCTGGATGGGGTCCCCCCTGGGCACCGCAGACCTAAGCTTGTTTAACTCCTACCTCTTAAAGGGACCGAGAAAAAATGACCTTTTCTGCACTCCAATGTAAGTCAATGGGGCGATTTTTTGGCTATGTGCTAGAAATGAAATTCAGTGCGGATTGGATGACAGGCACCCTAGGCACCCAGGATCGGCTTTAGTTTCACGTGTATCTCTTAAGCCGGCAGAGAAAACCCACCTGATATGCGCTCCACACAATTGAATAGAGACGCCGTTGATTTTCTATGGGAATTGCAGAAATGACTTCTAAGCCTCAAAATAATGACTTTTTTTCCTAAGGTGGTAGGAATGAAACTCAGTGCGGGCTGGATGGGGTCCCCCCTGGGCACCGCAGACCTAAGCTTGTTTAACTCCTACCTCTTAAAGGGACCGAGAAAAAATGACCTTTTCTGCACTCCAATGTAAGTCAATGGGGCGATTTTTTGGCTATGTGCTAGAAATGAAATTCAGTGCGGATTGGATGACAGGCACCCTAGGCACCCAGGATCGGCTTTAGTTTCACGTGTATCTCTTAAGCCGGCAGAGAAAACCCACCTGATATGCGCTCCACACAATTGAATAGAGACGCCGTTGATTTTCTATGGGAATTGCAGAAATGACTTCTAAGCCTCAAAATAATGACTTTTTTTCCTAAGGTGGTAGGAATGAAACTCAGTGCGGGCTGGATGGGGTCCCCCCTGGGCACCGCAGACCTAAGCTTGTTTAACTCCTACCTCTTAAAGGGACCGAGAAAAAATGACCTTTTCTGCACTCCAATGTAAGTCAATGGGGCGATTTTTTGGCTATGTGCTAGAAATGAAATTCAGTGCGGATTGGATGACAGGCACCCTAGGCACCCAGGATCGGCTTTAGTTTCACGTGTATCTCTTAAGCCGGCAGAGAAAACCCACCTGATATGCGCTCCACACAATTGAATAGAGACGCCGTTGATTTTCTATGGGAATTGCAGAAATGACTTCTAAGCCTCAAAATAATGACTTTTTTTCCTAAGGTGGTAGGAATGAAACTCAGTGCGGGCTGGATGGGGTCCCCCCTGGGCACCGCAGACCTAAGCTTGTTTAACTCCTACCTCTTAAAGGGACCGAGAAAAAATGACCTTTTCTGCACTCCAATGTAAGTCAATGGGGCGATTTTTTGGCTATGTGCTAGAAATGAAATTCAGTGCGGATTGGATGACAGGCACCCTAGGCACCCAGGATCGGCTTTAGTTTCACGTGTATCTCTTAAGCCGGCAGAGAAAACCCACCTGATATGCGCTCCACACAATTGAATAGAGACGCCGTTGATTTTCTATGGGAATTGCAGAAATGACTTCTAAGCCTCAAAATAATGACTTTTTTTCCTAAGGTGGTAGGAATGAAACTCAGTGCGGGCTGGATGGGGTCCCCCCTGGGCACCGCAGACCTAAGCTTGTTTAACTCCTACCTCTTAAAGGGACCGAGAAAAAATGACCTTTTCTGCACTCCAATGTAAGTCAATGGGGCGATTTTTTGGCTATGTGCTAGAAATGAAATTCAGTGCGGATTGGATGACAGGCACCCTAGGCACCCAGGATCGGCTTTAGTTTCACGTGTATCTCTTAAGCCGGCAGAGAAAACCCACCTGATATGCGCTCCACACAATTGAATAGAGACGCCGTTGATTTTCTATGGGAATTGCAGAAATGACTTCTAAGCCTCAAAATAATGACTTTTTTTCCTAAGGTGGTAGGAATGAAACTCAGTGCGGGCTGGATGGGGTCCCCCCTGGGCACCGCAGACCTAAGCTTGTTTAACTCCTACCTCTTAAAGGGACCGAGAAAAAATGACCTTTTCTGCACTCCAATGTAAGTCAATGGGGCGATTTTTTGGCTATGTGCTAGAAATGAAATTCAGTGCGGATTGGATGACAGGCACCCTAGGCACCCAGGATCGGCTTTAGTTTCACGTGTATCTCTTAAGCCGGCAGAGAAAACCCACCTGATATGCGCTCCACACAATTGAATAGAGACGCCGTTGATTTTCTATGGGAATTGCAGAAATGACTTCTAAGCCTCAAAATAATGACTTTTTTTCCTAAGGTGGTAGGAATGAAACTCAGTGCGGGCTGGATGGGGTCCCCCCTGGGCACCGCAGACCTAAGCTTGTTTAACTCCTACCTCTTAAAGGGACCGAGAAAAAATGACCTTTTCTGCACTCCAATGTAAGTCAATGGGGCGATTTTTTGGCTATGTGCTAGAAATGAAATTCAGTGCGGATTGGATGACAGGCACCCTAGGCACCCAGGATCGGCTTTAGTTTCACGTGTATCTCTTAAGCCGGCAGAGAAAACCCACCTGATATGCGCTCCACACAATTGAATAGAGACGCCGTTGATTTTCTATGGGAATTGCAGAAATGACTTCTAAGCCTCAAAATAATGACTTTTTTTCCTAAGGTGGTAGGAATGAAACTCAGTGCGGGCTGGATGGGGTCCCCCCTGGGCACCGCAGACCTAAGCTTGTTTAACTCCTACCTCTTAAAGGGACCGAGAAAAAATGACCTTTTCTGCACTCCAATGTAAGTCAATGGGGCGATTTTTTGGCTATGTGCTAGAAATGAAATTCAGTGCGGATTGGATGACAGGCACCCTAGGCACCCAGGATCGGCTTTAGTTTCACGTGTATCTCTTAAGCCGGCAGAGAAAACCCACCTGATATGCGCTCCACACAATTGAATAGAGACGCCGTTGATTTTCTATGGGAATTGCAGAAATGACTTCTAAGCCTCAAAATAATGACTTTTTTTCCTAAGGTGGTAGGAATGAAACTCAGTGCGGGCTGGATGGGGTCCCCCCTGGGCACCGCAGACCTAAGCTTGTTTAACTCCTACCTCTTAAAGGGACCGAGAAAAAATGACCTTTTCTGCACTCCAATGTAAGTCAATGGGGCGATTTTTTGGCTATGTGCTAGAAATGAAATTCAGTGCGGATTGGATGACAGGCACCCTAGGCACCCAGGATCGGCTTTAGTTTCACGTGTATCTCTTAAGCCGGCAGAGAAAACCCACCTGATATGCGCTCCACACAATTGAATAGAGACGCCGTTGATTTTCTATGGGAATTGCAGAAATGACTTCTAAGCCTCAAAATAATGACTTTTTTTCCTAAGGTGGTAGGAATGAAACTCAGTGCGGGCTGGATGGGGTCCCCCCTGGGCACCGCAGACCTAAGCTTGTTTAACTCCTACCTCTTAAAGGGACCGAGAAAAAATGACCTTTTCTGCACTCCAATGTAAGTCAATGGGGCGATTTTTTGGCTATGTGCTAGAAATGAAATTCAGTGCGGATTGGATGACAGGCACCCTAGGCACCCAGGATCGGCTTTAGTTTCACGTGTATCTCTTAAGCCGGCAGAGAAAACCCACCTGATATGCGCTCCACACAATTGAATAGAGACGCCGTTGATTTTCTATGGGAATTGCAGAAATGACTTCTAAGCCTCAAAATAATGACTTTTTTTCCTAAGGTGGTAGGAATGAAACTCAGTGCGGGCTGGATGGGGTCCCCCCTGGGCACCGCAGACCTAAGCTTGTTTAACTCCTACCTCTTAAAGGGACCGAGAAAAAATGACCTTTTCTGCACTCCAATGTAAGTCAATGGGGCGATTTTTTGGCTATGTGCTAGAAATGAAATTCAGTGCGGATTGGATGACAGGCACCCTAGGCACCCAGGATCGGCTTTAGTTTCACGTGTATCTCTTAAGCCGGCAGAGAAAACCCACCTGATATGCGCTCCACACAATTGAATAGAGACGCCGTTGATTTTCTATGGGAATTGCAGAAATGACTTCTAAGCCTCAAAATAATGACTTTTTTTCCTAAGGTGGTAGGAATGAAACTCAGTGCGGGCTGGATGGGGTCCCCCCTGGGCACCGCAGACCTAAGCTTGTTTAACTCCTACCTCTTAAAGGGACCGAGAAAAAATGACCTTTTCTGCACTCCAATGTAAGTCAATGGGGCGATTTTTTGGCTATGTGCTAGAAATGAAATTCAGTGCGGATTGGATGACAGGCACCCTAGGCACCCAGGATCGGCTTTAGTTTCACGTGTATCTCTTAAGCCGGCAGAGAAAACCCACCTGATATGCGCTCCACACAATTGAATAGAGACGCCGTTGATTTTCTATGGGAATTGCAGAAATGACTTCTAAGCCTCAAAATAATGACTTTTTTTCCTAAGGTGGTAGGAATGAAACTCAGTGCGGGCTGGATGGGGTCCCCCCTGGGCACCGCAGACCTAAGCTTGTTTAACTCCTACCTCTTAAAGGGACCGAGAAAAAATGACCTTTTCTGCACTCCAATGTAAGTCAATGGGGCGATTTTTTGGCTATGTGCTAGAAATGAAATTCAGTGCGGATTGGATGACAGGCACCCTAGGCACCCAGGATCGGCTTTAGTTTCACGTGTATCTCTTAAGCCGGCAGAGAAAACCCACCTGATATGCGCTCCACACAATTGAATAGAGACGCCGTTGATTTTCTATGGGAATTGCAGAAATGACTTCTAAGCCTCAAAATAATGACTTTTTTTCCTAAGGTGGTAGGAATGAAACTCAGTGCGGGCTGGATGGGGTCCCCCCTGGGCACCGCAGACCTAAGCTTGTTTAACTCCTACCTCTTAAAGGGACCGAGAAAAAATGACCTTTTCTGCACTCCAATGTAAGTCAATGGGGCGATTTTTTGGCTATGTGCTAGAAATGAAATTCAGTGCGGATTGGATGACAGGCACCCTAGGCACCCAGGATCGGCTTTAGTTTCACGTGTATCTCTTAAGCCGGCAGAGAAAACCCACCTGATATGCGCTCCACACAATTGAATAGAGACGCCGTTGATTTTCTATGGGAATTGCAGAAATGACTTCTAAGCCTCAAAATAATGACTTTTTTTCCTAAGGTGGTAGGAATGAAACTCAGTGCGGGCTGGATGGGGTCCCCCCTGGGCACCGCAGACCTAAGCTTGTTTAACTCCTACCTCTTAAAGGGACCGAGAAAAAATGACCTTTTCTGCACTCCAATGTAAGTCAATGGGGCGATTTTTTGGCTATGTGCTAGAAATGAAATTCAGTGCGGATTGGATGACAGGCACCCTAGGCACCCAGGATCGGCTTTAGTTTCACGTGTATCTCTTAAGCCGGCAGAGAAAACCCACCTGATATGCGCTCCACACAATTGAATAGAGACGCCGTTGATTTTCTATGGGAATTGCAGAAATGACTTCTAAGCCTCAAAATAATGACTTTTTTTCCTAAGGTGGTAGGAATGAAACTCAGTGCGGGCTGGATGGGGTCCCCCCTGGGCACCGCAGACCTAAGCTTGTTTAACTCCTACCTCTTAAAGGGACCGAGAAAAAATGACCTTTTCTGCACTCCAATGTAAGTCAATGGGGCGATTTTTTGGCTATGTGCTAGAAATGAAATTCAGTGCGGATTGGATGACAGGCACCCTAGGCACCCAGGATCGGCTTTAGTTTCACGTGTATCTCTTAAGCCGGCAGAGAAAACCCACCTGATATGCGCTCCACACAATTGAATAGAGACGCCGTTGATTTTCTATGGGAATTGCAGAAATGACTTCTAAGCCTCAAAATAATGACTTTTTTTCCTAAGGTGGTAGGAATGAAACTCAGTGCGGGCTGGATGGGGTCCCCCCTGGGCACCGCAGACCTAAGCTTGTTTAACTCCTACCTCTTAAAGGGACCGAGAAAAAATGACCTTTTCTGCACTCCAATGTAAGTCAATGGGGCGATTTTTTGGCTATGTGCTAGAAATGAAATTCAGTGCGGATTGGATGACAGGCACCCTAGGCACCCAGGATCGGCTTTAGTTTCACGTGTATCTCTTAAGCCGGCAGAGAAAACCCACCTGATATGCGCTCCACACAATTGAATAGAGACGCCGTTGATTTTCTATGGGAATTGCAGAAATGACTTCTAAGCCTCAAAATAATGACTTTTTTTCCTAAGGTGGTAGGAATGAAACTCAGTGCGGGCTGGATGGGGTCCCCCCTGGGCACCGCAGACCTAAGCTTGTTTAACTCCTACCTCTTAAAGGGACCGAGAAAAAATGACCTTTTCTGCACTCCAATGTAAGTCAATGGGGCGATTTTTTGGCTATGTGCTAGAAATGAAATTCAGTGCGGATTGGATGACAGGCACCCTAGGCACCCAGGATCGGCTTTAGTTTCACGTGTATCTCTTAAGCCGGCAGAGAAAACCCACCTGATATGCGCTCCACACAATTGAATAGAGACGCCGTTGATTTTCTATGGGAATTGCAGAAATGACTTCTAAGCCTCAAAATAATGACTTTTTTTCCTAAGGTGGTAGGAATGAAACTCAGTGCGGGCTGGATGGGGTCCCCCCTGGGCACCGCAGACCTAAGCTTGTTTAACTCCTACCTCTTAAAGGGACCGAGAAAAAATGACCTTTTCTGCACTCCAATGTAAGTCAATGGGGCGATTTTTTGGCTATGTGCTAGAAATGAAATTCAGTGCGGATTGGATGACAGGCACCCTAGGCACCCAGGATCGGCTTTAGTTTCACGTGTATCTCTTAAGCCGGCAGAGAAAACCCACCTGATATGCGCTCCACACAATTGAATAGAGACGCCGTTGATTTTCTATGGGAATTGCAGAAATGACTTCTAAGCCTCAAAATAATGACTTTTTTTCCTAAGGTGGTAGGAATGAAACTCAGTGCGGGCTGGATGGGGTCCCCCCTGGGCACCGCAGACCTAAGCTTGTTTAACTCCTACCTCTTAAAGGGACCGAGAAAAAATGACCTTTTCTGCACTCCAATGTAAGTCAATGGGGCGATTTTTTGGCTATGTGCTAGAAATGAAATTCAGTGCGGATTGGATGACAGGCACCCTAGGCACCCAGGATCGGCTTTAGTTTCACGTGTATCTCTTAAGCCGGCAGAGAAAACCCACCTGATATGCGCTCCACACAATTGAATAGAGACGCCGTTGATTTTCTATGGGAATTGCAGAAATGACTTCTAAGCCTCAAAATAATGACTTTTTTTCCTAAGGTGGTAGGAATGAAACTCAGTGCGGGCTGGATGGGGTCCCCCCTGGGCACCGCAGACCTAAGCTTGTTTAACTCCTACCTCTTAAAGGGACCGAGAAAAAATGACCTTTTCTGCACTCCAATGTAAGTCAATGGGGCGATTTTTTGGCTATGTGCTAGAAATGAAATTCAGTGCGGATTGGATGACAGGCACCCTAGGCACCCAGGATCGGCTTTAGTTTCACGTGTATCTCTTAAGCCGGCAGAGAAAACCCACCTGATATGCGCTCCACACAATTGAATAGAGACGCCGTTGATTTTCTATGGGAATTGCAGAAATGACTTCTAAGCCTCAAAATAATGACTTTTTTTCCTAAGGTGGTAGGAATGAAACTCAGTGCGGGCTGGATGGGGTCCCCCCTGGGCACCGCAGACCTAAGCTTGTTTAACTCCTACCTCTTAAAGGGACCGAGAAAAAATGACCTTTTCTGCACTCCAATGTAAGTCAATGGGGCGATTTTTTGGCTATGTGCTAGAAATGAAATTCAGTGCGGATTGGATGACAGGCACCCTAGGCACCCAGGATCGGCTTTAGTTTCACGTGTATCTCTTAAGCCGGCAGAGAAAACCCACCTGATATGCGCTCCACACAATTGAATAGAGACGCCGTTGATTTTCTATGGGAATTGCAGAAATGACTTCTAAGCCTCAAAATAATGACTTTTTTTCCTAAGGTGGTAGGAATGAAACTCAGTGCGGGCTGGATGGGGTCCCCCCTGGGCACCGCAGACCTAAGCTTGTTTAACTCCTACCTCTTAAAGGGACCGAGAAAAAATGACCTTTTCTGCACTCCAATGTAAGTCAATGGGGCGATTTTTTGGCTATGTGCTAGAAATGAAATTCAGTGCGGATTGGATGACAGGCACCCTAGGCACCCAGGATCGGCTTTAGTTTCACGTGTATCTCTTAAGCCGGCAGAGAAAACCCACCTGATATGCGCTCCACACAATTGAATAGAGACGCCGTTGATTTTCTATGGGAATTGCAGAAATGACTTCTAAGCCTCAAAATAATGACTTTTTTTCCTAAGGTGGTAGGAATGAAACTCAGTGCGGGCTGGATGGGGTCCCCCCTGGGCACCGCAGACCTAAGCTTGTTTAACTCCTACCTCTTAAAGGGACCGAGAAAAAATGACCTTTTCTGCACTCCAATGTAAGTCAATGGGGCGATTTTTTGGCTATGTGCTAGAAATGAAATTCAGTGCGGATTGGATGACAGGCACCCTAGGCACCCAGGATCGGCTTTAGTTTCACGTGTATCTCTTAAGCCGGCAGAGAAAACCCACCTGATATGCGCTCCACACAATTGAATAGAGACGCCGTTGATTTTCTATGGGAATTGCAGAAATGACTTCTAAGCCTCAAAATAATGACTTTTTTTCCTAAGGTGGTAGGAATGAAACTCAGTGCGGGCTGGATGGGGTCCCCCCTGGGCACCGCAGACCTAAGCTTGTTTAACTCCTACCTCTTAAAGGGACCGAGAAAAAATGACCTTTTCTGCACTCCAATGTAAGTCAATGGGGCGATTTTTTGGCTATGTGCTAGAAATGAAATTCAGTGCGGATTGGATGACAGGCACCCTAGGCACCCAGGATCGGCTTTAGTTTCACGTGTATCTCTTAAGCCGGCAGAGAAAACCCACCTGATATGCGCTCCACACAATTGAATAGAGACGCCGTTGATTTTCTATGGGAATTGCAGAAATGACTTCTAAGCCTCAAAATAATGACTTTTTTTCCTAAGGTGGTAGGAATGAAACTCAGTGCGGGCTGGATGGGGTCCCCCCTGGGCACCGCAGACCTAAGCTTGTTTAACTCCTACCTCTTAAAGGGACCGAGAAAAAATGACCTTTTCTGCACTCCAATGTAAGTCAATGGGGCGATTTTTTGGCTATGTGCTAGAAATGAAATTCAGTGCGGATTGGATGACAGGCACCCTAGGCACCCAGGATCGGCTTTAGTTTCACGTGTATCTCTTAAGCCGGCAGAGAAAACCCACCTGATATGCGCTCCACACAATTGAATAGAGACGCCGTTGATTTTCTATGGGAATTGCAGAAATGACTTCTAAGCCTCAAAATAATGACTTTTTTTCCTAAGGTGGTAGGAATGAAACTCAGTGCGGGCTGGATGGGGTCCCCCCTGGGCACCGCAGACCTAAGCTTGTTTAACTCCTACCTCTTAAAGGGACCGAGAAAAAATGACCTTTTCTGCACTCCAATGTAAGTCAATGGGGCGATTTTTTGGCTATGTGCTAGAAATGAAATTCAGTGCGGATTGGATGACAGGCACCCTAGGCACCCAGGATCGGCTTTAGTTTCACGTGTATCTCTTAAGCCGGCAGAGAAAACCCACCTGATATGCGCTCCACACAATTGAATAGAGACGCCGTTGATTTTCTATGGGAATTGCAGAAATGACTTCTAAGCCTCAAAATAATGACTTTTTTTCCTAAGGTGGTAGGAATGAAACTCAGTGCGGGCTGGATGGGGTCCCCCCTGGGCACCGCAGACCTAAGCTTGTTTAACTCCTACCTCTTAAAGGGACCGAGAAAAAATGACCTTTTCTGCACTCCAATGTAAGTCAATGGGGCGATTTTTTGGCTATGTGCTAGAAATGAAATTCAGTGCGGATTGGATGACAGGCACCCTAGGCACCCAGGATCGGCTTTAGTTTCACGTGTATCTCTTAAGCCGGCAGAGAAAACCCACCTGATATGCGCTCCACACAATTGAATAGAGACGCCGTTGATTTTCTATGGGAATTGCAGAAATGACTTCTAAGCCTCAAAATAATGACTTTTTTTCCTAAGGTGGTAGGAATGAAACTCAGTGCGGGCTGGATGGGGTCCCCCCTGGGCACCGCAGACCTAAGCTTGTTTAACTCCTACCTCTTAAAGGGACCGAGAAAAAATGACCTTTTCTGCACTCCAATGTAAGTCAATGGGGCGATTTTTTGGCTATGTGCTAGAAATGAAATTCAGTGCGGATTGGATGACAGGCACCCTAGGCACCCAGGATCGGCTTTAGTTTCACGTGTATCTCTTAAGCCGGCAGAGAAAACCCACCTGATATGCGCTCCACACAATTGAATAGAGACGCCGTTGATTTTCTATGGGAATTGCAGAAATGACTTCTAAGCCTCAAAATAATGACTTTTTTTCCTAAGGTGGTAGGAATGAAACTCAGTGCGGGCTGGATGGGGTCCCCCCTGGGCACCGCAGACCTAAGCTTGTTTAACTCCTACCTCTTAAAGGGACCGAGAAAAAATGACCTTTTCTGCACTCCAATGTAAGTCAATGGGGCGATTTTTTGGCTATGTGCTAGAAATGAAATTCAGTGCGGATTGGATGACAGGCACCCTAGGCACCCAGGATCGGCTTTAGTTTCACGTGTATCTCTTAAGCCGGCAGAGAAAACCCACCTGATATGCGCTCCACACAATTGAATAGAGACGCCGTTGATTTTCTATGGGAATTGCAGAAATGACTTCTAAGCCTCAAAATAATGACTTTTTTTCCTAAGGTGGTAGGAATGAAACTCAGTGCGGGCTGGATGGGGTCCCCCCTGGGCACCGCAGACCTAAGCTTGTTTAACTCCTACCTCTTAAAGGGACCGAGAAAAAATGACCTTTTCTGCACTCCAATGTAAGTCAATGGGGCGATTTTTTGGCTATGTGCTAGAAATGAAATTCAGTGCGGATTGGATGACAGGCACCCTAGGCACCCAGGATCGGCTTTAGTTTCACGTGTATCTCTTAAGCCGGCAGAGAAAACCCACCTGATATGCGCTCCACACAATTGAATAGAGACGCCGTTGATTTTCTATGGGAATTGCAGAAATGACTTCTAAGCCTCAAAATAATGACTTTTTTTCCTAAGGTGGTAGGAATGAAACTCAGTGCGGGCTGGATGGGGTCCCCCCTGGGCACCGCAGACCTAAGCTTGTTTAACTCCTACCTCTTAAAGGGACCGAGAAAAAATGACCTTTTCTGCACTCCAATGTAAGTCAATGGGGCGATTTTTTGGCTATGTGCTAGAAATGAAATTCAGTGCGGATTGGATGACAGGCACCCTAGGCACCCAGGATCGGCTTTAGTTTCACGTGTATCTCTTAAGCCGGCAGAGAAAATCCACCTGATATGCGCTCCACACAATTGAATAGAGACGCCGTTGATTTTCTATGGGAATTGCAGAAATGACTTCTAAGCCTCAAAATAATGACTTTTTTTCCTAAGGTGGTAGGAATGAAACTCAGTGCGGGCTGGATGGGGTCCCCCCTGGGCACCGCAGACCTAAGCTTGTTTAACTCCTACCTCTTAAAGGGACCGAGAAAAAATGACCTTTTCTGCACTCCAAGGAGGGGGGGGGCGAGGGGCTATGTGAAAATGAAATTAAGGGCGGGAATGGTATGTGGGGAAGGCACTGGATACTTTAGTTTCATGTATCATTAATGAAGAGAAACACACCTGATATGCGCTCAAAGAAAGAATTGATTACTGGGAATTGCAGAAATGTTCTCACCTGATACTTTTTTCCTAAGGTTGGAATCAAACTCAGTGCGGCATTCTTTGGGTCCGTTGACTTGGATTTGCTTAATCGTTCAGAGTCACATGAGAGGGGGGGGTGTGAAGGTGGGGGGTTTTCTCGGTATGAGGTCATGGGGCCATTTTGGATAGAATGATTTGGACCGGCTTCCATCGTCTGATACCAGTTCCTCCATTCGGTGATAGCTGTCTATCTCCTCTACCCACTTCAAAATTGAAGGAGCAGTGGGGTCTTCAGAGTCTAGCTATAATAGCTTTTGCAGCTACAACATGAAGCCCGTCAGAGAGTACTTGCATAGATATAGGGAAACGGGTATCATTAACAGCAAAAGCCTGTTCTGGCGTGTTTTTTGGAATGGTGTCAGTTATTTTGTTGATGATGTCCAATATTTTGTCCCAAAAAGGCCTTATTTGGGGCAACTCCACCAGATGTGCAGCATGTTTCCCTTTTCCCCGCCACATCTCCAACAATTGTCTTTATGATCAGGATAGAAAGTTTTTAGCTTAGTTGGTACTAAGTACCATCTTGTTAGTACTTTAATTCCTCTCTGAATATTGCAAGATAAGGAGGTTTTGTGTGTCATGTAGAGCGCTTTACTAACCTCATCTTCTGAGACTTGACGTTTAAGTCCCTTTCCATTTCTCAAAGTACTCAGGACGTGCGTCATCTATGTTGGCTAGGAAAATCGTGTAGATTTTGGATATAATTTTGTGAGTGTGGTTTGATGAGGAACAGAGCTGCTCAAATGGTAGGAGTTTTCTGGATAGTTGTAGATTTGGTTTTGTCTGTTTATGAAGTCAGACAGTTGATGGATTGTTTGTTATCGTTTTGTATGAAGCTATATCTCTATTGGAATCGTATGGCATTTATCAAATGGTAAGATGTCTCCATCTTTCATGATGTACTAAACGTGACCCCTTTGTCTGTGGGTATGCCATGAAAGAGTCAGAGTGAAGGGCTGGGGTGAATCTATAATTTTTCCCTAGGGGTATTAAAGGTCATCCGATTTAAAAAGGCCTGCAAGGTCCTGGAGCGAGATTTGGCGAGTAGTAAGATAGAAGAGCTAACCGGGGAATGTATGAGTGAAGTAACGTCTTTTAGGATTTCCTTTGGGGTCCATAGAATGGCTGTCGGGTCAAAGTTTGTGGCTGCAGCTTCCAGGTTAATCCACACTTTCTTGTGTCTTAAGTGGAAGGCTTCTACTACTCTCCTAAGATGGAGGCGTGATAGTAGTGTATTATGTTTGGTAGTGCTAATCCACCATCTGTTTTAGATTTAGTGAGAATACTGTTTTTTAGGCGGGCCGGTTTATTGGACCAGATGAATTTGCCTATGAGTGAGTTTATCCTGGTCAGGTAGTTTTGTTGTAGTGTTGCCGGGACAGATTGGAAGAGATATAAAATCCTTGGTAGGATATTCATTTTTATTATATTGATTCTGCCTGACCATGAGAAACTCTTCTGATCCCATTTATGTAAGTCTTCTTTAATAGCTTTTATAAGGGGCTGAAATTTTTTTCTATGATATCTTTATTAGAGATAGTTATGAGTGTGCCTAGATAGTTTAGGGCATTGTTACTCCAATTAAACTGGAAGTTGTTTTAAGATCTGTCAATCTTCTCAGAGAAATTGAGTCCCCAAGCCTCACATTTTGTTATGTTTAATTTATAATTACTGAAGTAAGCAAATTCTTTTATTGTGGCCATTAGTGATGGAAGAGAGATATGTGGCTTTGTTATGAAGAGCAGGAGGTCGTCTGCATAAGCAGAACATAAGTGCTCTTTGGTTCCTACTGTAACACCGGTTATGTCGGGGTTATTTCTGATATCCGTCAGAAGGTGCTCCATACAAAGTACATATATCAGCGGGGATAGTGGGCATCCCTGTCTGGTTCCATTCCTAATGTCCAGTTGCTAGAAGTAATGCCATTAATTTGATCCTGGCACTGGGGAGTGTATAAAGGGACATAATTTTGGAGAGAATATTTGGTCCTAGGCCGATCTGAGATAGCGTCGCCTCTATAAATCTCCAGTCCACCCGATCAAAAGCCTTCTCGGCATCGAGAGAAAGGAGAAGAGATTTCTTTTTTGGAGTTATGTATATAGCTCGCGATGGTGAAGGCTCGAAGTGTATTATCTTTCGCTTCCCTGGATGGGACGAAGCCTACTTGATCTAGGTGGACCAGAGATCCAGAAGAGGCGCCAGTCTTTTAGCTATGGTTTTGCAAAATATTTTAGTATCGATGTTGAGTAATGAGATCGGCCTGTAGTTAGAACAAATGTTGTGATCTTTACCTTCTTTCGTTATTACTTATATAACGCCCACAAAAAAAGCGGCGGGGGGTGGATTTTGTTCTGATATAAAGTTAAAGGACTTCAATAATAGGGGGGTGATGATGTCTGAGTAGTGTTTATAGAATTTAGTGGTGTACCCGTCTGGGCCTGGCTTTTTCCATTTGGTAAGTCCTTTATGGTGTTTTTAAGTTCTTCAATGGTGAAGTTTTCTTCTAAATTCTTTTTAATGTCTTCATTTATCATAGGTATGTTTGGTTTTTCTATATATTGTCTTAGGTTAAGTGGGGCACGTAGGGATGAGTCAGAATTATTAGGGACTGGTAATTGATAAAGACCCGTGTAGTAGCTTTTTAAAGTGTCTGCTATTATCTCTGATTTATAGGACAGCGATCCGTTTGTGGTTCTGATGGAGGGGATTGTAAGGGAGGTTTTTTTGTTTTTCAAGGCATTGGCGAGTAATTTACTTGGTTTATTGCCCCAGGTATAGAAGGTTTACCACATATTTGTACCGTTCTCTGGTACTGTTTGAAGAGGAGGTCTTGAGTTTGTTCTGGTGGCAGAGAGCTCAAGTAATGTACTGTCCAATAAGGTTCTTTTATGAGAGGTTTTCTAGGGTGTGTATTTTTTTCAGTAAGCAAGTCTATTTGTTTGGTTCTCTCTCTTTTGACTCTGGCTCCTTGGGAAATCAGGGTCCCTCTCAAAGTGGCTTTAAATGCTTCCCATATAATTGTAGGAGCGGTGGGATCTTTTTCATGTACTTCAAGGAAAAGGTCTGCTGTTTCTTTATTGCAGCGACACATACGGATCATCTAATAGTGATTCGTTTTAGTTTCCAATTGAATGACCGGGGAGCAGTTGGTGTGAGGCTGAATGTTGAAAAGACAGGGGCATGATCAGTTAGAATAATGTTACCATACTGGAGTGTCTGAGGGAGCTCAGCATGCCATGCGAAGAGAGGATCAGATCAATTCTGCTATAGCTGTTTGTCGCTGCAGAGTAGTGTGTGAAATCTTTCATGTCAGGGTTGAAGACCCTCCATGTGTCATAGATCCTGAGCTCCCTCAGAGTCTCTGCAGTGCTCTGATTTTTTGAACGGGAGATTGTTTTCCCTGACGATGTATCGATTAGAGGATTCAGAGGGTATTTAAGTCCCCGCCTAAAATGATGTGGCCTTTTGCAAAATCGTGGAGCTCTCTCAGTGTTTTCACCAGATATGGTACTTGATCTGTGTTGGGCATAAATATTAGCTAGCGTTAAGGTGATCCCATCTATAATGCATTTTAGGAAGATATACCTGCTGTCTAGGTCAATTTTTTGTCAATAATTTTAATGGGGAGAGATTTGTGAATGGCAATAGAGACTCCTTTTATTTTTTGTCATGGCAGGTGCTATGAGTCCAGGTGGGGTAATACCTATTTTTTGAGAGGTCAGGGGTTTTTGTCAGTCTTGAAGTGGGTTTCTTGTAGGAATAGGATTTTTGCGTTCTGTTTTGAAATGAAGTTAGAGAATGTTTGACCTTTTCTCTGGCACGTTGAAGCCGTTAACGTTCAGCGTGCAGAGAGTTAAGTCATTCATTGTGTGTGGGTGTAATTGGTACTTACTCAAGTAAGGATAGTTGTCAGGAGCGAGGACCTGTGATGTCAATACTCTTCAGGCGACAGGTGTATCCCGGGGTATGGGGGATGAGCAGGAGAGAGAAATGTAGGGAAAGCGGGGGGGAGAGAGGTTAAATATTGATCAACAATAACAATAAGTAAATTCAAATAACAAGCTAAAAGAAAAAGAAATAGCGTACAAACTACGCACTTAACTAGGTGTGAAACAGGTCACTAAGCTTGTTAAACAAGGGTTCCTGTTGGTTCTGTGAGCGGAAGTGTTAACGGGTTGTTGAATTTCCCCAGTGGGTATAGGCCCTATGATTATCTCTGCTATTAGTCATGTTTGGGGGGGGACTACCTATAATGGATCTAATCTTACTAGACCAGGAGAGGGTATGGAGAACTATGTGTCAAGTATGTAATCGGAAGGGTGAAAGTTTTCCCAGAAGGATAACTAAATCTAGGATATTTGAGGCCTTGTGTATGAGGAGGCCTAAGACTTCCTAGATTCTTACTTAGTGAGAAACTCCTGAGGGATGACTATAGCCATGTATTTTGAGATGTTATTATGATTGGTGATGGCTAAAGTATGTTAAACTGAATTGGTAATGAGGACGTTGGGTGTCAGTATGAAGGTTTGTGAGGTAGACTCTATTGTGATAGGGCCGGCAGGACTTATCTAGCATTTTCCTCCACTGTGTTAAGGAAACATAATGCAAGCATTCTAAACACAATGTTGGCTAAATAAGGCCTCCTTTAATATAACTCAATGGAAGTTAAACAAATTATCTCCCTGGACAAGCCTATACAATTAGGATAAGATATTAGCTGCTCAGTTGGGAGAAAAAAGAAGCAAAAGTAATAAACAAATCATTAATCACTTCCTCTTCTGCCTCTGTGGAAGTGGCGTGTACATTCTGTGTGTTGGCCGCGCTGGGTCATGGTCACCCCTCTTCTGTGAGATGTACGTTGGAGGCGGCAAACCATGGTATGGTGGAGCTCCACCCATTCATGTAGGTTTAGACTAGGAAGGTTGGGGCCCTAAAAATCCTGGAATGTCCTTTGGTTCTCTAAGTGTAAATGCTCCGTTTGCAGCTCTTACTGTCAGGAAAATGGGAAGCCCCATTTGTATTGCAGATTTTTTCCTGCAGAGCTTGGGTTAAAGGTTTCAGAGTCATTCTTTGGCGCAGTGTCAGCAGGGAGAGATCTGAAAATATTTGGAGTTTGTTACCATTGAAAGCTATGTCCTTCAGTGTTTTTGCCTTCTTCATGATCTCTTCCTTTAAGTGAATAGAAATGGACCCTGCAAATAATCGCGTTTCTTCCTTGGGTCGCTTCCTCTCGGCTTTGAGGGCCCTGTGTGCCCTGTCCAATTCGATGTGGGAGTCCTCCGACCTGTCAGAATTTTATTAAAGATGGATATCAGGACTCTATTTAAGTCAACAGAATGTATCTCCTCTGTAGGCCCCTTATCCTGATATTATTCCGCCGATTGCGGTTCTCTATATCAGTCCATTCGTAGTACCAGCATCTTCTGGGAGGTCTGTAGAGCCTGAGTTGTGACCATGAGATCGTGATTTGGCGTTCATGTTTTTGTTGCTTATTGTCTGTGAACTGCTTTCTTTTCTAAGACGGTAATTTTTTCCTGCACTTGTGTAAGATCTTTACGCCAAAGCGTTTTCATGTCCTGTGCTAGTGTTGAAATCTTGTTCGTAGGGATTAACGCCAGTAAGGCTTGGAGTTCTGGGTGTCCCTGCAGGGTTTTAATGGCATTTTCTTTAGAGAGGGAGTCTCCTATATTAGCAGTTGCTGATTGTGTATGATTGACTGGGTGGAGGACGCATATGACTCGTCAGAGGAGCTGTAATATCCCGGATGCATAGATTTATTTAATCTCTTTTCTAGGAGTTTTATTAAGAGTCTTTTCGTAGGCGGCTCTTCCTCCAAGTCTGAGTCTATAGGAGTTGGATGAATCCTCATCATTTTCAATTCCCTTGACAGCCTTTTTTTTTTTCCTATAGGTATGCTGTATGCTATCAGGGTGTTCTGAAAGGAACGTTGACTTTGGTTAGTGAATTGAGAGGTCAGGGTTCCTGTTTAATGTGATATTGAAATCATGTTCTGGATCTATGGTTTTCCCTCTTTTACCATGCGGCATAGGTGATTTCACTTATGCTTTTGAGGGGCATTCCTATTAGCATGGCCCTGTGTTCTCATTGTAATTAAGCGTGGAGTTTTTTGTTTAGTCTTATGCAGAGCCACTTATTATGGGAACGTGATGAGAGGATCGCTTGAGTGTATGAATGGTCAGATCCTGAGGTTTTTATGTCACCAAATGTCTTTGTGAGGGGTTGTGCAGCATTCATGGGTTGCTGAATGTGCATCCAAGATGGCCGCCGCTTGTCCTCCACTGTCTTGTGCTGTATCAGTTCTAAATTCTATATAGGGGGTCTTTTTCTCTCATATGTGGCTGGAGTATGTACTGTGGTTGCCAGGTGAGCTGCCACTCATTTCCCTGTGTTTACATA
The DNA here is from genome assembly GCF_027789765.1 of Dendropsophus ebraccatus. Lineage (NCBI taxonomy): Eukaryota > Metazoa > Chordata > Amphibia > Anura > Hylidae > Dendropsophus > Dendropsophus ebraccatus. The sequence continues at coordinate 154,631 of NW_027209979.1, forward strand.
CACTGAGACCTGTGTCGGGCTTTCCGCGGCACTCCGTGACTCCCTGCCCCATCCAATATGGCCGCCTCATTGTTGTTAATGCATCTAATGAGATCCCCTTGCTTTTTGGGGTATTGAGAAATGCTGCTAAGATCGGGGTCTAAGGACCCGGCACTCACGGTTCCGCTGCTCTTCGGCCGGCCGGCGAGTTGTTGCGGGCCACTTCCGGGTGTCGGGCGTCCTCTGCTCCAAGATGGCCGCGGTCCTTCGGATGCTCGGCGCTGCTGGTCTGCTTCTTCTCTTCTCCTCTTCTGCAGGTCCTTTTGGCGGCGGTCTCAATCCACTCAAGTGAGATTCTTTTCTGCTTTGTCTGCCGGGTCTGCTGGGCACCCACTCGGCTTAGTTTCACGTGTATCTCTTAAGCCGGCAGAGAACCCACCTGATATGCGCTCCACACAATTGAATAGAGACGCCGTTGATTTTCTATGGGAATTGCAGAAATGACTTCTAAGCCTCAAAATAATGACTTTTTTTCCTAAGGTGGTAGGAATGAAACTCAGTGCGGGCTGGATGGGGTCCCCCCTGGGCACCGCAGACCTAAGCTTGTTTAACTCCTACCTCTTAAAGGGACCGAGAAAAAATGACCTTTTCTGCACTCCAATGTAAGTCAATGGGGCGATTTTTTGGCTATGTGCTAGAAATGAAATTCAGTGCGGATTGGATGACAGGCACCCTAGGCACCCAGGATCGGCTTTAGTTTCACGTGTATCTCTTAAGCCGGCAGAGAAAACCCACCTGATATGCGCTCCACACAATTGAATAGAGACGCCGTTGATTTTCTATGGGAATTGCAGAAATGACTTCTAAGCCTCAAAATAATGACTTTTTTTCCTAAGGTGGTAGGAATGAAACTCAGTGCGGGCTGGATGGGGTCCCCCCTGGGCACCGCAGACCTAAGCTTGTTTAACTCCTACCTCTTAAAGGGACCGAGAAAAAATGACCTTTTCTGCACTCCAATGTAAGTCAATGGGGCGATTTTTTGGCTATGTGCTAGAAATGAAATTCAGTGCGGATTGGATGACAGGCACCCTAGGCACCCAGGATCGGCTTTAGTTTCACGTGTATCTCTTAAGCCGGCAGAGAAAACCCACCTGATATGCGCTCCACACAATTGAATAGAGACGCCGTTGATTTTCTATGGGAATTGCAGAAATGACTTCTAAGCCTCAAAATAATGACTTTTTTTCCTAAGGTGGTAGGAATGAAACTCAGTGCGGGCTGGATGGGGTCCCCCCTGGGCACCGCAGACCTAAGCTTGTTTAACTCCTACCTCTTAAAGGGACCGAGAAAAAATGACCTTTTCTGCACTCCAATGTAAGTCAATGGGGCGATTTTTTGGCTATGTGCTAGAAATGAAATTCAGTGCGGATTGGATGACAGGCACCCTAGGCACCCAGGATCGGCTTTAGTTTCACGTGTATCTCTTAAGCCGGCAGAGAAAACCCACCTGATATGCGCTCCACACAATTGAATAGAGACGCCGTTGATTTTCTATGGGAATTGCAGAAATGACTTCTAAGCCTCAAAATAATGACTTTTTTTCCTAAGGTGGTAGGAATGAAACTCAGTGCGGGCTGGATGGGGTCCCCCCTGGGCACCGCAGACCTAAGCTTGTTTAACTCCTACCTCTTAAAGGGACCGAGAAAAAATGACCTTTTCTGCACTCCAATGTAAGTCAATGGGGCGATTTTTTGGCTATGTGCTAGAAATGAAATTCAGTGCGGATTGGATGACAGGCACCCTAGGCACCCAGGATCGGCTTTAGTTTCACGTGTATCTCTTAAGCCGGCAGAGAAAACCCACCTGATATGCGCTCCACACAATTGAATAGAGACGCCGTTGATTTTCTATGGGAATTGCAGAAATGACTTCTAAGCCTCAAAATAATGACTTTTTTTCCTAAGGTGGTAGGAATGAAACTCAGTGCGGGCTGGATGGGGTCCCCCCTGGGCACCGCAGACCTAAGCTTGTTTAACTCCTACCTCTTAAAGGGACCGAGAAAAAATGACCTTTTCTGCACTCCAATGTAAGTCAATGGGGCGATTTTTTGGCTATGTGCTAGAAATGAAATTCAGTGCGGATTGGATGACAGGCACCCTAGGCACCCAGGATCGGCTTTAGTTTCACGTGTATCTCTTAAGCCGGCAGAGAAAACCCACCTGATATGCGCTCCACACAATTGAATAGAGACGCCGTTGATTTTCTATGGGAATTGCAGAAATGACTTCTAAGCCTCAAAATAATGACTTTTTTTCCTAAGGTGGTAGGAATGAAACTCAGTGCGGGCTGGATGGGGTCCCCCCTGGGCACCGCAGACCTAAGCTTGTTTAACTCCTACCTCTTAAAGGGACCGAGAAAAAATGACCTTTTCTGCACTCCAATGTAAGTCAATGGGGCGATTTTTTGGCTATGTGCTAGAAATGAAATTCAGTGCGGATTGGATGACAGGCACCCTAGGCACCCAGGATCGGCTTTAGTTTCACGTGTATCTCTTAAGCCGGCAGAGAAAACCCACCTGATATGCGCTCCACACAATTGAATAGAGACGCCGTTGATTTTCTATGGGAATTGCAGAAATGACTTCTAAGCCTCAAAATAATGACTTTTTTTCCTAAGGTGGTAGGAATGAAACTCAGTGCGGGCTGGATGGGGTCCCCCCTGGGCACCGCAGACCTAAGCTTGTTTAACTCCTACCTCTTAAAGGGACCGAGAAAAAATGACCTTTTCTGCACTCCAATGTAAGTCAATGGGGCGATTTTTTGGCTATGTGCTAGAAATGAAATTCAGTGCGGATTGGATGACAGGCACCCTAGGCACCCAGGATCGGCTTTAGTTTCACGTGTATCTCTTAAGCCGGCAGAGAAAACCCACCTGATATGCGCTCCACACAATTGAATAGAGACGCCGTTGATTTTCTATGGGAATTGCAGAAATGACTTCTAAGCCTCAAAATAATGACTTTTTTTCCTAAGGTGGTAGGAATGAAACTCAGTGCGGGCTGGATGGGGTCCCCCCTGGGCACCGCAGACCTAAGCTTGTTTAACTCCTACCTCTTAAAGGGACCGAGAAAAAATGACCTTTTCTGCACTCCAATGTAAGTCAATGGGGCGATTTTTTGGCTATGTGCTAGAAATGAAATTCAGTGCGGATTGGATGACAGGCACCCTAGGCACCCAGGATCGGCTTTAGTTTCACGTGTATCTCTTAAGCCGGCAGAGAAAACCCACCTGATATGCGCTCCACACAATTGAATAGAGACGCCGTTGATTTTCTATGGGAATTGCAGAAATGACTTCTAAGCCTCAAAATAATGACTTTTTTTCCTAAGGTGGTAGGAATGAAACTCAGTGCGGGCTGGATGGGGTCCCCCCTGGGCACCGCAGACCTAAGCTTGTTTAACTCCTACCTCTTAAAGGGACCGAGAAAAAATGACCTTTTCTGCACTCCAATGTAAGTCAATGGGGCGATTTTTTGGCTATGTGCTAGAAATGAAATTCAGTGCGGATTGGATGACAGGCACCCTAGGCACCCAGGATCGGCTTTAGTTTCACGTGTATCTCTTAAGCCGGCAGAGAAAACCCACCTGATATGCGCTCCACACAATTGAATAGAGACGCCGTTGATTTTCTATGGGAATTGCAGAAATGACTTCTAAGCCTCAAAATAATGACTTTTTTTCCTAAGGTGGTAGGAATGAAACTCAGTGCGGGCTGGATGGGGTCCCCCCTGGGCACCGCAGACCTAAGCTTGTTTAACTCCTACCTCTTAAAGGGACCGAGAAAAAATGACCTTTTCTGCACTCCAATGTAAGTCAATGGGGCGATTTTTTGGCTATGTGCTAGAAATGAAATTCAGTGCGGATTGGATGACAGGCACCCTAGGCACCCAGGATCGGCTTTAGTTTCACGTGTATCTCTTAAGCCGGCAGAGAAAACCCACCTGATATGCGCTCCACACAATTGAATAGAGACGCCGTTGATTTTCTATGGGAATTGCAGAAATGACTTCTAAGCCTCAAAATAATGACTTTTTTTCCTAAGGTGGTAGGAATGAAACTCAGTGCGGGCTGGATGGGGTCCCCCCTGGGCACCGCAGACCTAAGCTTGTTTAACTCCTACCTCTTAAAGGGACCGAGAAAAAATGACCTTTTCTGCACTCCAATGTAAGTCAATGGGGCGATTTTTTGGCTATGTGCTAGAAATGAAATTCAGTGCGGATTGGATGACAGGCACCCTAGGCACCCAGGATCGGCTTTAGTTTCACGTGTATCTCTTAAGCCGGCAGAGAAAACCCACCTGATATGCGCTCCACACAATTGAATAGAGACGCCGTTGATTTTCTATGGGAATTGCAGAAATGACTTCTAAGCCTCAAAATAATGACTTTTTTTCCTAAGGTGGTAGGAATGAAACTCAGTGCGGGCTGGATGGGGTCCCCCCTGGGCACCGCAGACCTAAGCTTGTTTAACTCCTACCTCTTAAAGGGACCGAGAAAAAATGACCTTTTCTGCACTCCAATGTAAGTCAATGGGGCGATTTTTTGGCTATGTGCTAGAAATGAAATTCAGTGCGGATTGGATGACAGGCACCCTAGGCACCCAGGATCGGCTTTAGTTTCACGTGTATCTCTTAAGCCGGCAGAGAAAACCCACCTGATATGCGCTCCACACAATTGAATAGAGACGCCGTTGATTTTCTATGGGAATTGCAGAAATGACTTCTAAGCCTCAAAATAATGACTTTTTTTCCTAAGGTGGTAGGAATGAAACTCAGTGCGGGCTGGATGGGGTCCCCCCTGGGCACCGCAGACCTAAGCTTGTTTAACTCCTACCTCTTAAAGGGACCGAGAAAAAATGACCTTTTCTGCACTCCAATGTAAGTCAATGGGGCGATTTTTTGGCTATGTGCTAGAAATGAAATTCAGTGCGGATTGGATGACAGGCACCCTAGGCACCCAGGATCGGCTTTAGTTTCACGTGTATCTCTTAAGCCGGCAGAGAAAACCCACCTGATATGCGCTCCACACAATTGAATAGAGACGCCGTTGATTTTCTATGGGAATTGCAGAAATGACTTCTAAGCCTCAAAATAATGACTTTTTTTCCTAAGGTGGTAGGAATGAAACTCAGTGCGGGCTGGATGGGGTCCCCCCTGGGCACCGCAGACCTAAGCTTGTTTAACTCCTACCTCTTAAAGGGACCGAGAAAAAATGACCTTTTCTGCACTCCAATGTAAGTCAATGGGGCGATTTTTTGGCTATGTGCTAGAAATGAAATTCAGTGCGGATTGGATGACAGGCACCCTAGGCACCCAGGATCGGCTTTAGTTTCACGTGTATCTCTTAAGCCGGCAGAGAAAACCCACCTGATATGCGCTCCACACAATTGAATAGAGACGCCGTTGATTTTCTATGGGAATTGCAGAAATGACTTCTAAGCCTCAAAATAATGACTTTTTTTCCTAAGGTGGTAGGAATGAAACTCAGTGCGGGCTGGATGGGGTCCCCCCTGGGCACCGCAGACCTAAGCTTGTTTAACTCCTACCTCTTAAAGGGACCGAGAAAAAATGACCTTTTCTGCACTCCAATGTAAGTCAATGGGGCGATTTTTTGGCTATGTGCTAGAAATGAAATTCAGTGCGGATTGGATGACAGGCACCCTAGGCACCCAGGATCGGCTTTAGTTTCACGTGTATCTCTTAAGCCGGCAGAGAAAACCCACCTGATATGCGCTCCACACAATTGAATAGAGACGCCGTTGATTTTCTATGGGAATTGCAGAAATGACTTCTAAGCCTCAAAATAATGACTTTTTTTCCTAAGGTGGTAGGAATGAAACTCAGTGCGGGCTGGATGGGGTCCCCCCTGGGCACCGCAGACCTAAGCTTGTTTAACTCCTACCTCTTAAAGGGACCGAGAAAAAATGACCTTTTCTGCACTCCAATGTAAGTCAATGGGGCGATTTTTTGGCTATGTGCTAGAAATGAAATTCAGTGCGGATTGGATGACAGGCACCCTAGGCACCCAGGATCGGCTTTAGTTTCACGTGTATCTCTTAAGCCGGCAGAGAAAACCCACCTGATATGCGCTCCACACAATTGAATAGAGACGCCGTTGATTTTCTATGGGAATTGCAGAAATGACTTCTAAGCCTCAAAATAATGACTTTTTTTCCTAAGGTGGTAGGAATGAAACTCAGTGCGGGCTGGATGGGGTCCCCCCTGGGCACCGCAGACCTAAGCTTGTTTAACTCCTACCTCTTAAAGGGACCGAGAAAAAATGACCTTTTCTGCACTCCAATGTAAGTCAATGGGGCGATTTTTTGGCTATGTGCTAGAAATGAAATTCAGTGCGGATTGGATGACAGGCACCCTAGGCACCCAGGATCGGCTTTAGTTTCACGTGTATCTCTTAAGCCGGCAGAGAAAACCCACCTGATATGCGCTCCACACAATTGAATAGAGACGCCGTTGATTTTCTATGGGAATTGCAGAAATGACTTCTAAGCCTCAAAATAATGACTTTTTTCCTAAGGTGGTAGGAATGAAACTCAGTGCGGGCTGGATGGGGTCCCCCCTGGGCACCGCAGACCTAAGCTTGTTTAACTCCTACCTCTTAAAGGGACCGAGAAAAAATGACCTTTTCTGCACTCCAATGTAAGTCAATGGGGCGATTTTTTGGCTATGTGCTAGAAATGAAATTCAGTGCGGATTGGATGACAGGCACCCTAGGCACCCAGGATCGGCTTTAGTTTCACGTGTATCTCTTAAGCCGGCAGAGAAAACCCACCTGATATGCGCTCCACACAATTGAATAGAGACGCCGTTGATTTTCTATGGGAATTGCAGAAATGACTTCTAAGCCTCAAAATAATGACTTTTTTTCCTAAGGTGGTAGGAATGAAACTCAGTGCGGGCTGGATGGGGTCCCCCCTGGGCACCGCAGACCTAAGCTTGTTTAACTCCTACCTCTTAAAGGGACCGAGAAAAAATGACCTTTTCTGCACTCCAATGTAAGTCAATGGGGCGATTTTTTGGCTATGTGCTAGAAATGAAATTCAGTGCGGATTGGATGACAGGCACCCTAGGCACCCAGGATCGGCTTTAGTTTCACGTGTATCTCTTAAGCCGGCAGAGAAAACCCACCTGATATGCGCTCCACACAATTGAATAGAGACGCCGTTGATTTTCTATGGGAATTGCAGAAATGACTTCTAAGCCTCAAAATAATGACTTTTTTTCCTAAGGTGGTAGGAATGAAACTCAGTGCGGGCTGGATGGGGTCCCCCCTGGGCACCGCAGACCTAAGCTTGTTTAACTCCTACCTCTTAAAGGGACCGAGAAAAAATGACCTTTTCTGCACTCCAATGTAAGTCAATGGGGCGATTTTTTGGCTATGTGCTAGAAATGAAATTCAGTGCGGATTGGATGACAGGCACCCTAGGCACCCAGGATCGGCTTTAGTTTCACGTGTATCTCTTAAGCCGGCAGAGAAAACCACCTGATATGCGCTCCACACAATTGAATAGAGACGCCGTTGATTTTCTATGGGAATTGCAGAAATGACTTCTAAGCCTCAAAATAATGACTTTTTTTCCTAAGGTGGTAGGAATGAAACTCAGTGCGGGCTGGATGGGGTCCCCCCTGGGCACCGCAGACCTAAGCTTGTTTAACTCCTACCTCTTAAAGGGACCGAGAAAAAATGACCTTTTCTGCACTCCAATGTAAGTCAATGGGGCGATTTTTTGGCTATGTGCTAGAAATGAAATTCAGTGCGGATTGGATGACAGGCACCCTAGGCACCCAGGATCGGCTTTAGTTTCACGTGTATCTCTTAAGCCGGCAGAGAAAACCCACCTGATATGCGCTCCACACAATTGAATAGAGACGCCGTTGATTTTCTATGGGAATTGCAGAAATGACTTCTAAGCCTCAAAATAATGACTTTTTTTCCTAAGGTGGTAGGAATGAAACTCAGTGCGGGCTGGATGGGGTCCCCCCTGGGCACCGCAGACCTAAGCTTGTTTAACTCCTACCTCTTAAAGGGACCGAGAAAAAATGACCTTTTCTGCACTCCAATGTAAGTCAATGGGGCGATTTTTTGGCTATGTGCTAGAAATGAAATTCAGTGCGGATTGGATGACAGGCACCCTAGGCACCCAGGATCGGCTTTAGTTTCACGTGTATCTCTTAAGCCGGCAGAGAAAACCCACCTGATATGCGCTCCACACAATTGAATAGAGACGCCGTTGATTTTCTATGGGAATTGCAGAAATGACTTCTAAGCCTCAAAATAATGACTTTTTTTCCTAAGGTGGTAGGAATGAAACTCAGTGCGGCTGGATGGGGTCCCCCCTGGGCACCGCAGACCTAAGCTTGTTTAACTCCTACCTCTTAAAGGGACCGAGAAAAAATGACCTTTTCTGCACTCCAATGTAAGTCAATGGGGCGATTTTTTGGCTATGTGCTAGAAATGAAATTCAGTGCGGATTGGATGACAGGCACCCTAGGCACCCAGGATCGGCTTTAGTTTCACGTGTATCTCTTAAGCCGGCAGAGAAAACCCACCTGATATGCGCTCCACACAATTGAATAGAGACGCCGTTGATTTTCTATGGGAATTGCAGAAATGACTTCTAAGCCTCAAAATAATGACTTTTTTTCCTAAGGTGGTAGGAATGAAACTCAGTGCGGGCTGGATGGGGTCCCCCCTGGGCACCGCAGACCTAAGCTTGTTTAACTCCTACCTCTTAAAGGGACCGAGAAAAAATGACCTTTTCTGCACTCCAATGTAAGTCAATGGGGCGATTTTTTGGCTATGTGCTAGAAATGAAATTCAGTGCGGATTGGATGACAGGCACCCTAGGCACCCGGGATCGGCTTTAGTTTCACGTGTATCTCTTAAGCCGGCAGAGAAAACCCACCTGATATGCGCTCCACACAATTGAATAGAGACGCCGTTGATTTTCTATGGGAATTGCAGAAATGACTTCTAAGCCTCAAAATAATGACTTTTTTTCCTAAGGTGGTAGGAATGAAACTCAGTGCGGGCTGGATGGGGTCCCCCCTGGGCACCGCAGACCTAAGCTTGTTTAACTCCTACCTCTTAAAGGGACCGAGAAAAAATGACCTTTTCTGCACTCCAATGTAAGTCAATGGGGCGATTTTTTGGCTATGTGCTAGAAATGAAATTCAGTGCGGATTGGATGACAGGCACCCTAGGCACCCAGGATCGGCTTTAGTTTCACGTGTATCTCTTAAGCCGGCAGAGAAAACCCACCTGATATGCGCTCCACACAATTGAATAGAGACGCCGTTGATTTTCTATGGGAATTGCAGAAATGACTTCTAAGCCTCAAAATAATGACTTTTTTTCCTAAGGTGGTAGGAATGAAACTCAGTGCGGGCTGGATGGGGTCCCCCCTGGGCACCGCAGACCTAAGCTTGTTTAACTCCTACCTCTTAAAGGGACCGAGAAAAAATGACCTTTTCTGCACTCCAATGTAAGTCAATGGGGCGATTTTTTGGCTATGTGCTAGAAATGAAATTCAGTGCGGATTGGATGACAGGCACCCTAGGCACCCAGGATCGGCTTTAGTTTCACGTGTATCTCTTAAGCCGGCAGAGAAAACCCACCTGATATGCGCTCCACACAATTGAATAGAGACGCCGTTGATTTTCTATGGGAATTGCAGAAATGACTTCTAAGCCTCAAAATAATGACTTTTTTTCCTAAGGTGGTAGGAATGAAACTCAGTGCGGGCTGGATGGGGTCCCCCCTGGGCACCGCAGACCTAAGCTTGTTTAACTCCTACCTCTTAAAGGGACCGAGAAAAAATGACCTTTTCTGCACTCCAATGTAAGTCAATGGGGCGATTTTTTGGCTATGTGCTAGAAATGAAATTCAGTGCGGATTGGATGACAGGCACCCTAGGCACCCAGGATCGGCTTTAGTTTCACGTGTATCTCTTAAGCCGGCAGAGAAAACCCACCTGATATGCGCTCCACACAATTGAATAGAGACGCCGTTGATTTTCTATGGGAATTGCAGAAATGACTTCTAAGCCTCAAAATAATGACTTTTTTTCCTAAGGTGGTAGGAATGAAACTCAGTGCGGGCTGGATGGGGTCCCCCCTGGGCACCGCAGACCTAAGCTTGTTTAACTCCTACCTCTTAAAGGGACCGAGAAAAAATGACCTTTTCTGCACTCCAATGTAAGTCAATGGGGCGATTTTTTGGCTATGTGCTAGAAATGAAATTCAGTGCGGATTGGATGACAGGCACCCTAGGCACCCAGGATCGGCTTTAGTTTCACGTGTATCTCTTAAGCCGGCAGAGAAAACCCACCTGATATGCGCTCCACACAATTGAATAGAGACGCCGTTGATTTTCTATGGGAATTGCAGAAATGACTTCTAAGCCTCAAAATAATGACTTTTTTTCCTAAGGTGGTAGGAATGAAACTCAGTGCGGGCTGGATGGGGTCCCCCCTGGGCACCGCAGACCTAAGCTTGTTTAACTCCTACCTCTTAAAGGGACCGAGAAAAAATGACCTTTTCTGCACTCCAATGTAAGTCAATGGGGCGATTTTTTGGCTATGTGCTAGAAATGAAATTCAGTGCGGATTGGATGACAGGCACCCTAGGCACCCAGGATCGGCTTTAGTTTCACGTGTATCTCTTAAGCCGGCAGAGAAAACCACCTGATATGCGCTCCACACAATTGAATAGAGACGCCGTTGATTTTCTATGGGAATTGCAGAAATGACTTCTAAGCCTCAAAATAATGACTTTTTTTCCTAAGGTGGTAGGAATGAAACTCAGTGCGGGCTGGATGGGGTCCCCCTGGGCACCGCAGACCTAAGCTTGTTTAACTCCTACCTCTTAAAGGGACCGAGAAAAAATGACCTTTTCTGCACTCCAATGTAAGTCAATGGGGCGATTTTTTGGCTATGTGCTAGAAATGAAATTCAGTGCGGATTGGATGACAGGCACCCTAGGCACCCAGGATCGGCTTTAGTTTCACGTGTATCTCTTAAGCCGGCAGAGAAAACCCACCTGATATGCGCTCCACACAATTGAATAGAGACGCCGTTGATTTTCTATGGGAATTGCAGAAATGACTTCTAAGCCTCAAAATAATGACTTTTTTTCCTAAGGTGGTAGGAATGAAACTCAGTGCGGGCTGGATGGGGTCCCCCCTGGGCACCGCAGACCTAAGCTTGTTTAACTCCTACCTCTTAAAGGGACCGAGAAAAAATGACCTTTTCTGCACTCCAATGTAAGTCAATGGGGCGATTTTTTGGCTATGTGCTAGAAATGAAATTCAGTGCGGATTGGATGACAGGCACCCTAGGCACCCAGGATCGGCTTTAGTTTCACGTGTATCTCTTAAGCCGGCAGAGAAAACCCACCTGATATGCGCTCCACACAATTGAATAGAGACGCCGTTGATTTTCTATGGGAATTGCAGAAATGACTTCTAAGCCTCAAAATAATGACTTTTTTTCCTAAGGTGGTAGGAATGAAACTCAGTGCGGGCTGGATGGGGTCCCCCCTGGGCACCGCAGACCTAAGCTTGTTTAACTCCTACCTCTTAAAGGGACCGAGAAAAAATGACCTTTTCTGCACTCCAATGTAAGTCAATGGGGCGATTTTTTGGCTATGTGCTAGAAATGAAATTCAGTGCGGATTGGATGACAGGCACCCTAGGCACCCAGGATCGGCTTTAGTTTCACGTGTATCTCTTAAGCCGGCAGAGAAAACCCACCTGATATGCGCTCCACACAATTGAATAGAGACGCCGTTGATTTTCTATGGGAATTGCAGAAATGACTTCTAAGCCTCAAAATAATGACTTTTTTTCCTAAGGTGGTAGGAATGAAACTCAGTGCGGGCTGGATGGGGTCCCCCCTGGGCACCGCAGACCTAAGCTTGTTTAACTCCTACCTCTTAAAGGGACCGAGAAAAAATGACCTTTTCTGCACTCCAATGTAAGTCAATGGGGCGATTTTTTGGCTATGTGCTAGAAATGAAATTCAGTGCGGATTGGATGACAGGCACCCTAGGCACCCAGGATCGGCTTTAGTTTCACGTGTATCTCTTAAGCCGGCAGAGAAAACCCACCTGATATGCGCTCCACACAATTGAATAGAGACGCCGTTGATTTTCTATGGGAATTGCAGAAATGACTTCTAAGCCTCAAAATAATGACTTTTTTTCCTAAGGTGGTAGGAATGAAACTCAGTGCGGGCTGGATGGGGTCCCCCCTGGGCACCGCAGACCTAAGCTTGTTTAACTCCTACCTCTTAAAGGGACCGAGAAAAAATGACCTTTTCTGCACTCCAATGTAAGTCAATGGGGCGATTTTTTGGCTATGTGCTAGAAATGAAATTCAGTGCGGATTGGATGACAGGCACCCTAGGCACCCAGGATCGGCTTTAGTTTCACGTGTATCTCTTAAGCCGGCAGAGAAAACCACCTGATATGCGCTCCACACAATTGAATAGAGACGCCGTTGATTTTCTATGGGAATTGCAGAAATGACTTCTAAGCCTCAAAATAATGACTTTTTTTCCTAAGGTGGTAGGAATGAAACTCAGTGCGGGCTGGATGGGGTCCCCCCTGGGCACCGCAGACCTAAGCTTGTTTAACTCCTACCTCTTAAAGGGACCGAGAAAAAATGACCTTTTCTGCACTCCAATGTAAGTCAATGGGGCGATTTTTTGGCTATGTGCTAGAAATGAAATTCAGTGCGGATTGGATGACAGGCACCCTAGGCACCCAGGATCGGCTTTAGTTTCACGTGTATCTCTTAAGCCGGCAGAGAAAACCCACCTGATATGCGCTCCACACAATTGAATAGAGACGCCGTTGATTTTCTATGGGAATTGCAGAAATGACTTCTAAGCCTCAAAATAATGACTTTTTTTCCTAAGGTGGTAGGAATGAAACTCAGTGCGGGCTGGATGGGGTCCCCCTGGGCACCGCAGACCTAAGCTTGTTTAACTCCTACCTCTTAAAGGGACCGAGAAAAAATGACCTTTTCTGCACTCCAATGTAAGTCAATGGGGCGATTTTTTGGCTATGTGCTAGAAATGAAATTCAGTGCGGATTGGATGACAGGCACCCTAGGCACCCAGGATCGGCTTTAGTTTCACGTGTATCTCTTAAGCCGGCAGAGAAAACCCACCTGATATGCGCTCCACACAATTGAATAGAGACGCCGTTGATTTTCTATGGGAATTGCAGAAATGACTTCTAAGCCTCAAAATAATGACTTTTTTTCCTAAGGTGGTAGGAATGAAACTCAGTGCGGGCTGGATGGGGTCCCCCCTGGGCACCGCAGACCTAAGCTTGTTTAACTCCTACCTCTTAAAGGGACCGAGAAAAAATGACCTTTTCTGCACTCCAATGTAAGTCAATGGGGCGATTTTTTGGCTATGTGCTAGAAATGAAATTCAGTGCGGATTGGATGACAGGCACCCTAGGCACCCAGGATCGGCTTTAGTTTCACGTGTATCTCTTAAGCCGGCAGAGAAAACCCACCTGATATGCGCTCCACACAATTGAATAGAGACGCCGTTGATTTTCTATGGGAATTGCAGAAATGACTTCTAAGCCTCAAAATAATGACTTTTTTTCCTAAGGTGGTAGGAATGAAACTCAGTGCGGGCTGGATGGGGTCCCCCTTGGGCACCGCAGACCTAAGCTTGTTTAACTCCTACCTCTTAAAGGGACCGAGAAAAAATGACCTTTCTGCACTCCAATGTAAGTCAATGGGGCGATTTTTTGGCTATGTGCTAGAAATGAAATTCAGTGCGGATTGGATGACAGGCACCCTAGGCACCCAGGATCGGCTTTAGTTTCACGTGTATCTCTTAAGCCGGCAGAGAAACCCACCTGATATGCGCTCCACACAATTGAATAGAGACGCCGTTGATTTTCTATGGGAATTGCAGAAATGACTTCTAAGCCTCAAAATAATGACTTTTTTCCTAAGGTGGTAGGAATGAAACTCAGTGCGGGCTGGATGGGGTCCCCCCTGGGCACCGCAGACCTAAGCTTGTTTAACTCCTACCTCTTAAAGGGACCGAGAAAAAATGACCTTTTCTGCACTCCAATGTAAGTCAATGGGGCGATTTTTTGGCTATGTGCTAGAAATGAAATTCAGTGCGGATTGGATGACAGGCACCCTAGGCACCCAGGATCGGCTTTAGTTTCACGTGTATCTCTTAAGCCGGCAGAGAAAACCACCTGATATGCGCTCCACACAATTGAATAGAGACGCCGTTGATTTTCTATGGGAATTGCAGAAATGACTTCTAAGCCTCAAAATAATGACTTTTTTCCTAAGGTGGTAGGAATGAAACTCAGTGCGGGCTGGATGGGGTCCCCCCTGGGCACCGCAGACCTAAGCTTGTTTAACTCCTACCTCTTAAAGGGACCGAGAAAAAATGACCTTTTCTGCACTCCAATGTAAGTCAATGGGGCGATTTTTTGGCTATGTGCTAGAAATGAAATTCAGTGCGGATTGGATGACAGGCACCCTAGGCACCCAGGATCGGCTTTAGTTTCACGTGTATCTCTTAAGCCGGCAGAGAAAACCCACCTGATATGCGCTCCACACAATTGAATAGAGACGCCGTTGATTTTCTATGGGAATTGCAGAAATGACTTCTAAGCCTCAAAATAATGACTTTTTTTCCTAAGGTGGTAGGAATGAAACTCAGTGCGGGCTGGATGGGGTCCCCCCTGGGCACCGCAGACCTAAGCTTGTTTAACTCCTACCTCTTAAAGGGACCGAGAAAAAATGACCTTTTCTGCACTCCAATGTAAGTCAATGGTGGGCGATTTTTTTGGCTATGTGCTAGAAATGAAATTCAGTGCGGATTGGATGACAGGCACCCTAGGCACCACAGGATCGGCTTTAGTTTCGCTCCACACAATTGAATAGAG